>NW_021681138.1:195564-197220 GCF_001412515.2 Diachasma alloeum
ATTTTTATCACATTCAAGTTTCAATCAAATTTCAATGGATTTTGTCATCGAAAATTCTGAATTTCAGGGAAAAATCAAAGAGAACTATAAATTTTAGTTCAATGCAATAGTGAGTAGTAAACAGAGATAAGTCGACTTATCTCCCAGTTGAGTTTTTCAGGAATATTTCCGCATCTAAGGGAGATAGCGAAATTTTCGTAATCACATTTGTTGTAGCACTCAATCGATTCTACAAAAAAGGTTATAACAACAATTTTGCTATCTCCCTTAGATTCTGAGATATTGATTGAAAACTGGTCAATAGTCAAAATTGACTTATCTCCTTTTACCACTTCACTACTGAATTGTTCCCTGAAAATTAATAGAAAATCTGAAAATTCCGATAATCATATTCTTGAATTTTTAATTATTTGAAAATTCAGAGCAATTTGGTAGTGGATATTGATGTTTTCATTGAAAATTCAAATAACTCGACTAATTCTTGTCTTCATGCTTCTCAAAATTTCTAAATTTTATTGAATTTTCAGCGAAATCTGAAATTTCATGATTGTTTCCCCTTAAATTGCGTTCTATGGCACTGTTCTGAAAATTACTAATCAACTGTCCACGAAATACCATTTTTTTTTCTAATAACGTGGTTTTGTATAGAAAAAAAATTGATAGAATGATTTAACTCCTTTGAGAAATCGAGATTTTTATTATTTACAAAAGGCTCCAACCAACGCCTTTTGTCGTGAGACTCAACCATTTATTTTTCAAGTATAAGGTATATTTTTATTACTATTGTTCAAGGATTTGACCTCCGTAAATTACGCAAAAACTCGTAAAATTTACATTGTGATTCACAAAATTTCGCGAACTCAACCGGCAAATTCCCTTTTTACCCGGCATTTGTTACCCATTTCCACGTAAAAATACCCGAAATATCGTGTTGCCGTATGATCTCCACACACGCCGTTGGCAAGATTACGCCCGCTGAATCCCCCCCGCAAAAAACTAATCACCCCATCAATTTTACCCCGCAAACCCCACAATGTTCGATCAACGACCTTCGGCTGTTATCCACTGCCTCCTCAAAAGCTCGTAAAAGTGTGCGAAGTTTAACGAACTCAAACAAAGACCAAAGCCGTGAATGTCTGGGCGAGTGAGAGTGAAGAAAGCGTGGGGCGAAAAAAAAGGGGGAAAAGGGAAGACGGAAAACTGGATGACGAATACGTTTGGATGGCGTGGTGGGGAGTCTGCATTACGCGCCATTCCCGTGAATAGAACCCCCCATGTATCGCAGAGGCCGCACAGCCTCCCCCATAACACGACCCCTTGGGTGCTGTATCGATCCGAATGTACCAACCGTAGCTCCAACACTCTCACTCTCACTGCAGCAGTCACCGATTGCTCTTGCTCCATCATCTCCCCCGCCCCCCCGCCCTCCGCCGCCGCTTTTACCACCCTCACCTCAGTCGACGAGTCGCGACGAGGGTAAACTGGATATACCCGAGGTCGTACAGTACAGTCCTGCGTGCGGACAAAGAAAAACGTGCCATCGACAAAGAGTCTGGACCTTAGTCATCCCTATTTTGTCCTTTTTCATCGGTCGATTCACTCGGTTTATTCACTCCCTCACGGTTTTATTGTGCCTGTTGGCGCAATCGGGGGGGG
>NW_021681138.1:197592-204360 GCF_001412515.2 Diachasma alloeum
GGGGGGGGGGGGGGGGGGGGGCTTGTATTGGGATAGAACTGATGATTCGGGTGACCTCGGATTAAATGATCGAGGGAGAATTGCCCAGGTCGGGTTTTTCTTGTACTCATTTTGTTTTCGGAGATGTTGGAGTTTTTTGGAGTTTAGTAACGGATTCGGGGAATCGGCGGTGAGGAATTGAATGGGGGGTTTTGGGTATTGTGAGGAGGAAGGCGAAATTTGATGGAGAGTTTGGTTGGAATTTTCGGGGGAGAAAGAGTCGAATTTCAAATTTTTCTATTTTTTTTATTCATCGGAAATTTATTTACATGGCTTGTTGGCTATAAATTAAATTTCGTATGGATGAATGGATAATGTGATTTTTAGGTCACATTTTTTGAAAAAAATTAAATAAAATCCAAAAATAAAATGAAGAAATTAATATGTAAATCAATTTTTATGAAATTGTGAAATTTGCTGTTTTTATTGATTTTCAATTTCAATGGAAATTCAATGGAATTTAACATTTTTCAATTAATTTCAAATTCTAGAATATATTTATCTGAATTTTTTGGATTTCCATCAATTTTTATGGAATAATTAAACTGAAATTTGCAGTTATTAGTGATTTCTTTATTAAGTTTTCTATTTTCGATAAATTGATAAATATTTCCGAGAAGTGTCTCGGAAATTTCAGCTAAAATTTTTAATAATGTATTTTTAGAATAAAATCAAAATTTCATGGACAATTTAGTAGTAATTTTCAGTAGCGTGACATTGAATTCCCTTTAAAAGACACAATATCATGAATTTCAAATTTTTGACCAGCAGAAACATGAGAATTCCTCAACTTACTTGAATTTTCCTCAGTTCTATTAATTTTCTTCATCACATTATGAATTTTCAACGACGATATTCTTTGGAATTTCAGTGGAAATGTCACTTGATAATAACTTCCAAAAAGTGTACCAAAAATTTTAAACAGAAATTTGAAAATAAAAATCAACAAATAAAAATCCAAAAGAATTTTTAAAAATCCGTACTACCCAAGTACTTTTAGAAACATTCTACAGAAAAAATCCCCCCAAAAACTGATAATCCTTCGTCGTCGTTCACGAAATTAGCGGAAAATTTTTCAATCCAGTAATTGTCGATTCATCAGTTGAAAAATTTCATCGTCTTCTTCCCATTATATTTTTCTATCCCCATTCGGAAAGGAAATTGACGTCATTTGAGAACCGATAGTCCAACTTATTGGTTCCCATTCCTAGATACTCCATCCAAGAACTTTTCTCAATAAGTACTCGAGCAGGTTAATCGCCTTTTGATTCAACTCGATGGATATAACGGTACTCTATACTGTCGAGCCCTCTCGAGCTTCGTGGAAGTTTGAGTTGCCCTCTATTCCTCGAGTTTTTCCATTTTCAATCGCAGGATCAATTCTTAATGGAGCTCTCATTTCAATTTCTCGAGTCGCGAAGGTAATTTATCTAATTACATCGGTACATACAGCGCTATCACATTCAATTATTTTTATTTTCTTTGGAGTGTTTGAAAGAAATAAATTACATTAACAAGAAAAATTTCCACTGCTCCATTTTAATTCTCTCATACCAACTGCAAATAACTTCTCAATTAATTAATCAATTGTTAATTTCTTCATGATAATTTATATTTATTCATCGATCTTTAATTTTTTCACGAAATTTCCGGCACAATTCATGGAAATTTTCATCAGATTATTGTTTCCCTGAAATTAAAAAAAATTTTGTCATTGGTAATTCGAAGTTTTATGTGAAAAATCAATGAAAACCGTAAATTTTAGTTCAATTCTTCCACGAAAATGAATAGAAATCAAGAAAATTCGTTGAAACATCATCTTGAATTCTTCATTAATTGAAATTTCAACGTAATTTGGTACTGAATATTCATAATTTCATTCAAAATTCAACGAAGTTGAGACATTCTTGTCTTCATAATGTTTAAAAATGTGAAATGTCATCACTTTTCTCTCCCTAACTCGAATTGAATTCAATTACCTGAAAAAATCTCCTGAAAACCACTCTCTATATTCCAACAAAATGAATTATCCATATCCAAAATAACTTTAATTCATTTAATGATCCCAATTTTTCCCGAAACGAACAAAGAGAAAACTTTTCCAGCACTTTTGCATGGCAAACTCGTCCCACCCCTGATAACAGTAATTTGAATCGTAAAAGACAGTCCTTGTAAATTATAAGTCGACGTTCACTCATCAAAAAAAGCCCGGAGAAAACTTTCCCCTCGTTACGTCGCCATTTTAGCCCGTAAAAATATATTCACCCTCTCGTGACAAAAGGGGCCGTCCCACTCGCATTCACAGCGTTTCGCTTCCACACTTGTCCCTATTATATGGCATTATCCCCCAGTAACCCCTCAATGTACACCAATGACTGTTTCACAGGACTATATAGATTCCGTTTATACCCGTGCATTTCATCCATGCCCACCCACTCCGGAGACTTCCCTGTGTCTGTGCATGCGTGATAAACCAGCCTTAGTCTCTCGCCACAGTCAGGTGGCCTATCATTGTGATCAGACAGCGTCAGGTTAGATACCTTCCGTTTATACTGTCTCGGCTCAGCCCAGTGTCAGGCACGAGATCTCACGTCATATCGAATTTGTGAATAGAAGAATTCCGGGGGGATTTTCGTGCACAGGCATTCGACAACTGGATGAAGCGCATTTCAAAAGGAGCGCTTCACGTTTTTCAGTGATTCCACTAGTCAATTTGAGATTTTAATCTCCGTCAATTATATTTTTATTCGGATTTTTTATTTCCGGTGCACTTATTTCAAGGCATTCAAAATAGAAAATTTCGTGGGGAAATGAATGAAAAGAGAAATCTGGAAATTCAGGCGAAGATATTCTTGAATTTTCAATTTAATGATAAATCATTGTATTCAGTGATGAGGATTTTTTTATTGGAAATTGAAATGAGTTTGGGGCTTCTTGTATTCTCTCCGGTCACTTTTGAATTTTTTTGATTTTCTTTTGAATTTTAATGGGAAAATTGCAGGGGAATTTTCGTGCACAGGCATTCGACAACTGGATGAATTGCATTTCAAAAGGAGCGCTTCACGTTTTTCAGTGATTCCACTAGTCAATTTGAGATTTTAATCTCCGTCAATTATATTTTTATTCGGATTTTTTATTTCCGGCGCACTTATTTCAAGGCATTAAAAATAGAAAATTTCGTGGGGAAATGAATGAAAAGAGAAATCTGGAAATTCAGGTGAAGATATTCTTGAATTTTCAATTTAATGATTAATCATTGTATTTAGTGATGAATATTTTTTATTGAGAATTGAAATAAGTTTGGGGCTTCTTGTCTTCTCTCTGGTCACTTTTAAATTTTTTTGATTTTCGTTTGAATTTTAATGGGAAAACTACAGGGGAATTTTAGTGCAGAGGTATTTGACAAGTGGATAAAGCGCATTTTCAATCAAACGTTTCACGTTTTTCAGTGATTCCGCTAGTCAATTTGAGGTTTTAATCTCCGTCAATTATATTTTCATTCACACGTTTGGGGATTTTTTACTTCCGGTAAACTTTTCTATTTTGATGTCATTGCGTCATCAAAATAGAAAATTGAATGGAAAAATAAATAAAAAGAGAAAGTTTCAATTTAATGATAAATCATTGCAATTCAGTGATGAATATTTTTTATTGGAACTTCAAATAAGTTTCGAGACTAGTGTCTCCACTTTTTAGTTTCTTTGAATTTTAATGAAGAATTTTCGTGCACGGATATTCGACAACTGGATTTGCATTTGAAACATTTTCACTGATTCACTAGTCAACTTCAGAATTTAATCTGCCGTCAATCAATTTTCATTCACACGTTCGAGTATTTAAAACGTTCGATCGCGGTTCGTCTAAACGACAGACAATTTTTGGATCGAGAGCTTTTTCGATATTCAATGCGATAATTAAATGCGGCGAATCGTTCGGGATTTCTTCATGGGGGATGAGAGGTATTTTCTCTGCGTATGACAGGTATCAAATGAGATATGTGGGGCAGCACGCGGGAGAGCATAATTCATTTGGATAAGCAGGGAGAGGTTCTGTGGGATTGTAAATAAAACTTCTGCAATTTTGGGATTTTGCTTTGATGTTATAAGATAATTTTTTCTTTAAATTGGATTGTTTATAGGGAGAAGAGCGTCGAATCGATAAAACCGATCAAAAAAAGCATTAAATAACATCAATTGATCGAAATTTTATCTAGTTTCATTACTATTCGTTCAATAAAATTAATCAATTTTCCACAACCAGAGGACTGAGTTATTTAATAACTCAGGTTAAATAGGTTAAATTTAAATTTATTGTTATTAAATAACTCAGTCCTTGAATTTAATAAAAATGAATTTAAATTTAAATTTAGATTAGAATAATCAAGTAAACTTTATTTGAATAAAATATAGTAGTTTGTTCAACTAATAATTGTCTACTTATATAATACAAATAGTTTGTTTGATCCTAAAAAGAAAATTCATCTGGAATTGAACATTTTGATTGAAATAAATGTTTGCGCTTATTAATTTTCAACAAAAATATTGGTGGAACAGAGAAATTTCAAATGAAGAGTTCCACTTGATTCAAATCAGTCATTTCTCTCAAGTAAATTCAGGAAATCTCGCCTTCTTGCAAAACATTTTTGAATTTAATTGAAATCTCAGTGAAATCTGAAATGTAATTTTTTTCTTTTTAAATCGAATTCAATGTTAATCTCCTGAAAATTATTAGTGCCTTGCCAACAAAATTTCATTTTTCCCCGTAACAGTGTACCTCGTCAAAAATTCCCTATTGAAATAAAAGAATAATAATAAATAATTCCCAATAAAAAAAACCTAAAAATCGCAAATGACAAAACCAGAGCTCTCAACCCGCAAAAAGGAATTCACTGAAAGAAAAAAATATTGAATGCAGTATTCACAACTGCGAATTACTAACGCGCATTTATCTTTCACAGTAAGTCCACTCATTTATAGGATGACTCGTTGAAAGGACACGTAGTACACTATAGAGCGCTTACATATCGTCCTTTAGGTCTTGCCACAATATACGTGAAATGCACGTTGCACGGTTTGTATGACTGCATTTGCACGTAGCAAGCCAGCATGGCTGGACAAATATCTCACAACACACTTGTGCCGCATGCATTCGCCTGGATTCTCCTGTTGTGGAGAGGGTTACGTGAACGTGACAACGTGACACACGAGTGTCTGGAGTGTGTACGTGAGGGAAAATGTACACGGGGTGCATGAATAAGTTGCATATGCAGCGGAGTAGGGGCACGCCTCGTCCATTTAGAGGGGAAATTCAGTCGGACGACAATTAGCGATCAGTTATTAAGGAATTTAACATTTTGAGGCCGAGTTTGGAGCGAATGTTTTGGGGTGGAAAGCTATTGTTTTGGGATTTTTTCGGGTCTTTAGAGGGAAGCGAATCATATTTTTTATTTTTATGTTTATTTCAAGGTTTGTTTATAATTAATAAATTCGTCTATTTACGTTAATTGTGTCTTAATTGTATGACATCAATAATCTATTCATTCCAACAAATATAGTGTCGTAGGATGTTAATTTTTTTTCGCTTTCCAAACAATGAAAATGATTAAAGATCTTAAAAATTGAATTGAATGTGAGAATTTAAAATGAAAAATTTATGTAAATGATATAACACAATAAAAAAATTCTATGTGTTGGATTTCCAAAATGCATAAGAAATTTGATAAACGATTCATTGGATCCAAATAAAGTTTTGAATGAACAAAAAGTTTAAACTTCTAAAGTTTTCAAACAAAGTATTACTCATCATTTCGTAGGAGGGAATTCGTAGTACCAATGTCATTAACTTTTCCTCTATCAGAAAAAAATTAAGCCATAATTTAAAATGATTCATTAACCAATTTTAATTAATAAACGAAACATTCAAATGAAATTAATTAACTATTTCTCTGCGTGTAGCAATGTTTTTCAATAATCGCAAATTTTCAGCGATAAAAAAAATCAACTAATTCAATAAATTAATAAACCAATTAATTTTGATTAACAAAATCATTTTAAGAAACTCTATTCAAAACCATAAAATTTTCGTGAATAGAAAAATTGTCATTGGAATTGTTTTCCATTCTCCAGAAAAAGTCATTTCCTTAACTAGGAATGTAATGATTTTATTTTTAACTAGTAACGTTTTTCGTTGGATGAAAGATACGTTGGCTAATATTGAAGAAACTATTCATTTGATGTGAATAAAATTTATTTAATTCAAATTAGCTATCTCTGGATATAACAAAATTTTATCAATAATTGCAATTGTTCAACGATAAAAGAAATGATCAACGATTCCAATTAATCAATTGATCAATCAATTAAAAAAAATGTGGACTAAATTCTCCACAGTCGTAAACGTCCCAAGAAATAAAAAATTGTCATCAAGTTTGTACCCATCCCCCATAAATTGAGCCGTGGAAAAATTTATTTCACGGCAATAACATCAAGTTCCCGAGGTCCTCTGGGTCCTCGCACACGAAAACGCTTCAGATAAAGCACGAGAGAAGTATCGCTAGACACATATTGTACCGAGTGCATTACACAGCTATGCATAAACGTGAAATCACTGGTATGTACGTCTAGTCGTCTCTCTGCACCGGTGGGAACTCCACCGGGGGAATCCTGGATCCTCCACTGATGGAGGTGTACGCGAGATAGTACAAACTCGCTCCCTCTCTCTCTCTCTCTC
>NW_021681138.1:206155-311919 GCF_001412515.2 Diachasma alloeum
CTCTCTCTCTCTCTCTCTCTCTCACCCGCGAACGTTGAATGTAACGCAACACACGGTGGGGATATTCGGTGTATACGTCGCGACCCTGTGCTTTCCCTTAACTATGCAGTTTCATTCTGGAAATTGCATTTCTGTTTGCACAATAAATCCACACAGCTACGGCGGGGGTACGTGAGTGGCTGAAAATTTGTACGGCCGTTTCTGGTGGATTTTCACGGCTTCCGTTTTACTCTGGGTCTTATTACGCTCGCACGTACTGTCTATTTTGTCGTACCCTGCGGCCAGTGAATTCGGGGAGTCAGACCAGCCGACTTATGCCGGGGGAAAAATAATGCGAATGAAGGAAGGTAAATATTGAATAGCGAGAGGTTTTTTTCGTCTTGGGTCGGCATCGGGGAGAGGTTAATTAGATTTTATCCTCCCGGGGGAATTGTTTTTTTTGGCAATATGCGATATCATCGGGACGGGGGGGAAATTTGATAAGAGAATTGCGGGGGATAGAATTCGATATAGTTTTCCTGGATATTTTTTCTTTCATGGTTTGCTAGTCAATTTGGTCGAATTTGACATTGAATTGAATGAAATTTATTCCAAGTAAATGAATTGTTTTTCAAATTATTTACATCTCTGTTTGAAAAAGAATTAAATGGAGAGTTGAGTGGTAGTTTTCAGGAATTTTCAATCAAAAAATTAATATTTTGAACCTAATTGCTTAAATTTTAAAATTAATTAGTTATTGAAGAATATATTTGCTTAAATTCTCCGGATTTTTATCAATTGTCTTGGAATTTTTCCATAAAATTTAGAATTTTCAATTACGAAATTCCGTAAAATGTCAATGCCATAAACCTTTTCTTATTAATTTCCAATAGAGAATTTATTTGATATTAATAAATTATTAATTTCATAAAATTAAAAGATTTTCATTGACACAAATGAATAACTTTCAATTCATGATAAAAATGTTATTGAAATTTAAAAAAAAATTGAATAAAGGGATTGATTTTATGTAAATGGGATTTCAAAATGTCCATTAAATCAAAAGATTCCCACAGATTTAATTTGGTAGAAAGTTTCATGACAGATGGAAAAATGTCATAACATTAGATTATCTATAACGACACCAGCATAACAGAAATTTCACCTCTTTATAGAAAAACTTATAAAGAAAACTCGACATATCCCCCCGAAATCCCCGAACTTTTTCAATCCCATTTTCCCCTAATTAATATCACAAAATTCCATTGTATTGACAACACTCCCTGAATGTTAACAACTCACGCGGAAGTTAAAGCCTCCAAAAAGACATTATCCTCCGAAAAAGTTGGGTCCCCAGTATCACCCATAAACAAGTTTCTCCCTTGTTCTCGGGTCCCCGGGAAAAAGCCAAGGAAGTTTGACACGAAAAACTTTTAATTGAGTAAAAATATTTACCCCAGAATGTGCCGTCTTTGAATTCAAAGAACTTGATGGAAGAATGAAAACATGATGAGCAGCGTGACGCAATACTCGCGCCGAGATTTCCAAGGAAAATGTTGGGGACGCGATTGGCACTTGATTGTACAAATTCGGGAAATCCCGTGATTGAAAATGCGAATATTAGATTGATTTTCAGTTTGAATTATTAGAAAATCAATAGAATACTTTTTTTTGGTTCAATTATTTCGTGAAAGTTCGGAAAAATCAGGAAAATCTAACGAAAAATTGAAAATTCATTTCATTTTGTTTCTAAATATTCATGTTTAATTGAAAATTCAATCAAACTGTGGAATTTTCGCTTTACTTCCACTCAAAACTCATGAATTTCCTTCAATTCTAAGTAAAACTTGAAATTTCATAACCATTTTCTCCCTAAATTGGACTCAATGTCACTTTTATGAGAATTACTACCAGATTTTCCATGAAATTTCAACAAACTTCCAATAATGTACTCCAAAATCCCATCCAACAATATCCTGTAACGTCACAAGACGTGAAACGCTATATAAAGTCCCGTCTTCAGTGAAACATGATGAGCGGCGTGACACAATACTCCGATGCGCCGAGATTTCACGGGAAAATGTTGGAGACGCGATTTACACTTAATTGTACAAATTCGGGAAAATTTTATCATGTTCAATTTCCACTAAAATTTCCGCAAATCCCGTGACTGAAAATGCAAATATTAGATTTTTAATTTGAATTATCAGAAAATAAATAGAATACTTTATTTTTCATACTTTTTTTTTATTTTCCAATTATTCCGGGAAAATTGTGAAAAATCAGGGAAATTCAAGGGAAAATTGAAAATTCATATCATTTTGTTTCTGAATATTCATGTTTTATTGGAAATTCAAACTGAATTTTTCGTCTTACTTCCCCTAAGAACTCATGAATTTCCTCGAATTCTAAATAAAACTTGAAATTTCCCTTTTATGAGAATTACTACCAGACTTTCAATGAAATTTCAACAAATTTCTAAAAATGTACTCCAAAATCCCATCCCACAATATCCTGCGACGTCACAAATAAAGACGTGAAACGCTATATAAACTCCCTTCTTCGGCGAAACATGATGAGCGGCGTGACACAATACTCCGATGCGCCGAGATTTCCCGGGAAAATGCTAGTGACGCGATTAGCACTTGATTGTAACACAAAAGTGCAATGGTTTCGCGGTAATAGTGGCGGTAGAATGAGGTAGAATTATCATTACAAGTCTCAAGGATAAACTTAACCATGAAGGTGTATCGGTGTGGTTGAACGAGACAGTGGAGTCATCAAAAAGCGATACAGTTCCCTCTTCTGGAAGAGTAACAAACCGGATGGATCGTGCTCCACGCTCTACCAACTCGCTAATTTTCCTCGGCACTGAGGAGGGCGGCTTTGGTCTGATGTCACGGGTCAGAAACTCGGTGGAACGCTTCTTCGGTGGCTCCTTGTAATTCACGGCCATTCTCGTGTTCTCAGCGATCTCACATCGCTTATACTCGGCATTCTTCCTCTTGTTTACCGCACGTTGGGAGCACATAACGAGGGAGATTATGATTGATAGAAGAGTGAAGTCGATAGTTGCGGGTTTATTATGGGGAATTATTGGGGTTTCAAACCATGGGTTTAGAGTGATGGATATGAAATATGAATTTACGGGATAGGTGGGCGCTTGGCGGAGTGAGTGGCGAGGGGCTTGATGGAAGAGGTGAATGTAAATATTGACGAGATTCAATGGAATTGGAAATTTTTATTGGGGAAAATGGGATGGACAATTTTTTGAATTGAGAATGTTCACTTTGAGGAATTTTGTGTTTTTTGTGTTTCTCGGGGAATTTATGTTGCACTCCTCGTTTTCTTGTGATGTCCGAGCTTGATATGACCTTCGCAACACCTCAATATCTAGCGAAATGACTAAAATTTTGAATAAAATCATACTTTTTTTTTTAGATTGATATCGATAATAGTTTTGTTTATAATTAATACACCTGTATATTTATCCCAGGTATGTTTCAATTATAGGGAATAATTTATGCATTGCAAATGAATTTTCTGTTAGAATAAAATACACAATTGATTTATTCCAATAGATAACGTGTTAATAGAATTAATAAATATTGTTTTTCGCTTCGAAATAATGATTTTAATGCTAACTAATGGAGTAACTAGACTACTAGCGAATTACTTTTGTAATTTCAAAATTTATAATTTGACATTTTTCGTGAAATATCAATTTTTTGGTCGTTATAACAATAAAAATGATTGAAAACGACAAAAAATTAATTTAATGTGTGCTTCAATGTTCATAGTAAGCTGGAGAGTTAAAGCTGTCATAAAAATATTAATTACAGCTCACAATAAGAAATTCTACGCTTTTGAAAACTTTCCTCTGAATTTTCTGTGTCCAATTCTGGGAATTTTTATCATGTTTAATTTCCACTGAAATTTTAGATGATCTTTTAATTGAAAAACCAAATATTCCATTGATTTCCTGTTCGAATGATCTGAAAAACAATAAAATACTTAATTTTACAGTTCATTTATTTTGTGAAAATTCGAAAAAATCAGGAAAATTCAGGGAGAAATTAACAATTCATTTCATTTTGTTTCCAAATATTCATCAATTAAATATTTTTTTATTCGTCAATCTTAAAAAAATCCTAGTAGTGTATTTGAGTAAACCAGCATTAATCTATATTTAAAAAAATATATATTTGTTTGATGTGAACCAAAAAGCGAATATAAACAAATTTTAAATTTGAATAAAAGTTTATTGCGAGTTATTTGAATAGACTCATTCATTTGAAATAAATAAACCATTTCTCCAGGTGCGTAAAACCCTTAAATGACTGGCAAATAACCTCCATGAGGTTTCTCCATAATGCCCCATACCATTCCCAAAATCCCCCTATCACCCCATACAAAACCCTTGACCTCATGCCATTTGTTTATGCATAACTTGGAACACTATCGTTCCAATTATAAAAAGAAAACAAAAGAAATTCCAAGAGAAATATTTACAGCAATTGAAAGAAGACATTACGAATAATTCCGTTGAGTTAAAGTGTTAAGTAACTATTGTAATAGTTCACCCGAGCGTGACTCCACCAACGGAAATTGGCGAATGCTTCTGCTCAAAGGGAATTGTACAATGATAACCAAATTACCGGGAACAAGTCCAATATATCTACCACCGAGTGAGCGTGTTATTAATGCCAATGGTTTCGTCAATGAGAATTACCGATGAGAAAAGCATATATTGTCAATTCAAATTATCCCACTACTCCATTTAATTATACTCTAAAGGAATTGCAAATCGGTAACGCTCACTGATTCAAGAATTTAATCATCATAATTCAATTGCTGGAGATGCGAAGAATAGATTCACCGGACTTTATATAGCCAGCTAGTTTGACGCTCCATACACTTGTCCCGAAGTTTTATAAACTTTTGTTAAATCGTAAATTAGTTGTTAAATGTTCTTTCCCCAGTGTTTAAGCTCAGAAATTAATGATCTTGGGTGGGAGGGAAGGAGTTTCCCGTGCGGCCTCTCAGCCACAAACTATCAGCAGAATGCTGTGGTTAACCAGACAAAGAATAAATTTATGGGAACAATGGGAGATTATAAAACACGAGTATGATAAGGGGAACAAATTTTAAGAAGGTAATTAATGTACAGCTTTCTTTTTTATGATTAATGTAGTTGTGCAAAATCATTTGCAATTAACCTTTACTTCTAAATAGAACAACGTTTCCAGGCAATTTTCTTCGGAAAAGATGAATGACGATATTGATCTGGAATTGAAACGAATAATTAATTCTTTATTCGAGAAAATATTTTATTATCCAATCGGCTCTAAGCCACATGATCACATTCGTGAGCTCTAGCTAATTGCAATACACTTAGTAAAAAGTGTAGACCAAATGGCCGCTAGTGAATCCGTAAAATATAATTCACCAATAAAAATGAATAATCCACAGAAGAATATAAAATCCTGCAAGTCCATGAAAAAAATCCATATCCTCGGCAAAAGCATCCCCTGAAATTTGAATAAATCCCTGAATATTAAAACATCCCAAAAAACCTGAATTCTTTTGAGCAAGATAAACCCTGAAGCAACATCACTCGCAAGGTTGAAAGGATCAAGTGACGTAGCTCTCGGATATGAGGGTGAAATGGACGGTGAGACTACGGGTAAGAGTTTTTTTTCATCGTCAAGTCCTTCCAGTAATCTCGACTTATGGATCCTTATGACTACAACTGTCAGATTGTCACACGTTGGCTGAGGTGAATCGTTCCACCAAGCGTGGAAAATCCTCTCTCAGCGCTCCCTGAATTCCGTAAAAATCTCTAGATTCCCAACATTACAGATGTTCATACACTCCACGTGACTTTGAATAACAAATTTATTATTCATTTTTTGATTTCACCATTCGAGAATAAGCTCGAGAGGTTGAAGAGTGAAGAGGAATATTTTGCGCTGAGTTATTTCTCTCAATGTGTACTGATGTAATGCAATTTAATCCTCCGCATTTTCCGCGCTCCCTCTCATTTTCCATTCGTCGCTGGGAGATGTGGAGTTTCCATGACATCTGGAGCTCGGGGGAAAAATGCGTAACAAAAGGGTAAACTGGGAATATATTCGATTCAGTTATAGGGTAAAATTCAATTTCTCACTAAAAATGAATTTATTGATTTCATCCTTCTTCACTGAGAATTTCAAGAAAATACAGAAATATGAGGAGAATTTGAGTGGGTGTGATTTATGTTAAGAATATTCCTCGACATTTATGCTAAATAAATCCAGGTCATAACCGTTGTAGAACTACAGCATGAAAATTCCTCAAGAAAATCGCAATTCTGGGAGAAACAAATGGGTCTGCATCTCCTGTTTCATAAAATATTCCTTCATGCAACGGAGAGTTGAAAAATGCACAAATTGCAAAAAATAAATTAACGCAATTCATGTTGAATAAAACCTATTCTTTTCTCTGCTAAAAATTAATTCCCAGATTTCGATGCATGCAGAATTAAAAAAACTTGTCAACACGAAATGATATGGAACCATTATGTAATTATTAATATATCAATAAGGAAATGTTTGTTATTCACTGCAATTCGAAAAAATTGAAAAAGTGAAGCTACAATTTCCTCCCGCTCAAATCAAATTTCAAACTTCAATAAATTAAATAAAAAATATACATTAATTAAAGAATTTCCGTCAATAAATTCAGCAGAAGTTGTAAATAAAATCGTTCATTACATACAAAGGAAAATTAAATGAAAATTATCAACTCGAAACAAGTCGTCATCAATTATCCCTCAGCACACAATAAATTTCCGTGTCTCATCCAGTTTATCACAAGTTTCTCGGTGTAAGTAACGAGACAAAGGGGGACTGGTGGAATGCGAGCTTATTGGAAAACCTCGTTGTTCCCCTGAGCTTCTACCCGAGGAAAATTCCACAAGGGTTTTTGCCTCAATTGTTTTACCCTTGGAAGACCACTCGAGCTGGATCCACGGCTGCATACCTACTAAAGTCACATACTAAGTGGTATTTACATACAACGTGTGTACCATCCCGCAGTATGAAATGACTTTTCTGCATTGTTCACCGTAATTGCGTTATGTTTCATCAGTTAATTCTTGGTGTAATGAGCCCGATGCGGGTGGCTACAATCACTGTAAGAACTATTGTCTTTAAAACGTCTTAATTTAATACACTAAAAACAAAAATGTGTGCTGATGAGACTTTTTCCGTCTGAAAACACGACGTTTAATAGACAAGACATTTTCGTAATAGTTTGAAATACATGTTAATAAATTTAAGAGTTTTTTTTTGTGACTTATCGATTTTCTCCCAATTTAGTGAAGTGTTGAATTTATTGAGGGCTGGAAAGGTGATGAGGGTGGGCCGTGGAAAAGAATTCAAACATAGTATCGTTTCAAGATCAGAGGGACGTAAAATCTCCCTATAAAAATGAAAAAATAAGGCGAAAAATTCAGGGGACGCTCAAGTTCAAGGACCTCTTAAGGATGTTCGACACCCTTTTAGCCAAAATTGACGTTGTTTTCATTTTTCTGGCAAATTATCGATGGGAGTGACGTGAAAAAATATAACGATTTTGTGGTTTGTCATTCTTTAATGGCTCACGAAGTTGCGTAGTGGTGCGATAATTTTCATGCGTTTTTTCTACAGTTTGTGATTCTTTTTAAAAGTTTAGAGAAAACGCAGGAAAATGTTCGCACCACCTTAAAATTTCGTCAGTCATTAAATAATGACAAAACGCAAAAACGTTATATTTTTTCACGTCAATTCCAACATAAGTTTGCCAGAAAAATTAAAAAAATGTGAATTTTGGCAGAAAGGGTGTAGAACATCCTTAAATTCAGGGGATGCTGGGTGCCTATACGGGGGTTCCTCTATGGGGAGGTGCCTGTATTTATAAGGGATGTCTATAGAGGGGGTGCTCATAAAGGGATATCTATATTTATGGAGGATTTCGATATTAGGGGGTGCTCATATGGAAGATATTTATGGGCACGGTCACATCACTGCGGTCACACGGATGGGGCGAGCGAAGGGAGCGGGGGGCGAGCGAAGTGAGCGGGGGGCGGGGCGAAGCCCCCCCCCCGGGTTGGCGAGCGGAGCGAGCAGGGGGCAACGCCCCCTAGTCTTAAATGTAGTTCTAAGGAAAAAATGAATGAAGTATTTAGAAAAATAAATTAGACATCGGAAATTTGAAACGACAGATCCTCGAGTAACACAACCAGAATGACTAAAATGTCTTAATGTTGTCTTGATGTTTTAATCTGAGGCACTAAAGATGTCTTCAATTTGAGGATCCAGACGTCTTAAAAAAGGGGACGAAAGTGTCTCAATTTCCGACACTAGTTTTCCTAGTGAATTATCAAGGAGATAATTTCCTTATCTTGTACGACTCCTTCAATATGGACGTTCGTGATTTGCTGTGCGGCTCGGGCGACAAATAGTTCATCTCTGGTCGTAAAAGCCACCCCTCGACTTTCTTTATGTCGAATCGGACGAAAATAGGAAGAGAACGGGGGAGACAGGGTGGACTGGCAGCCCTCTCGTATCTCTCTGCCCCGGGAATCACCGGACAATTCACTGTAACGAGCTGTCGCTGTCAGGATATTTGGTGATCGTTAATGAAAGTCGTGAGTTGAGTGAAATCATATCTTTTTCTTTGATGAATGATGCGACGGGTATCTGTAATTTGGAGAATTAATTGCAGAGGGGCGACGGAAATCCTATCGAAAAATATTCCTCTTCACTCTTCAACCTCTCGAGCTTATTCTCGAATGGTGAAATAAAAAAATTAATAATAAATTTGTTATTCAAAGTCACGTGGAGTGTATGAACATCTGTAATGTTGGGAATCTAGAGATTTTTACGGAATTCAGGGAGCGCTGAGAGAGGATTTTCCACGCTTGGTGGAACGATTCACCTCAGTCAACGTGTGACAATGTGACAATGTGTAGTCATAAGGATCCATAAATCGAGATTACTGGAAGGACTTGACGATGAAAAAAAACTCTTACCCGTAGTCTCACCGTCCATTTCACCCTCATATCCGAGAGCTACGTCACTTGATCCTTTCAACCTTGCGAGTGATGTTGCCTCAGGGTTTATCGTGCTTAAAAAAATTCAGGTTTTTAGGATGTTTTAATATTCAGGGATTTATTCAAATTTTAGGGGATGCTTTTGCTGAGGATATGGATTTTTTTCATGCACTTGCAGGGTTTTATGTTCTTCTGCGAATTATTTATTTTTATTGGTGAATGAAATTTTACGGATTTACCAACGGCCATTTGGTCTACACTTCTTCATTAGGTTTATTGGAATCAGGTATCATGAACCTGATGATTTCCACTGGATTTTTCGAGGAAATGAATCAGTATGAATCCGGATATAATTTTGTTATAATTCCTCATCCTTCTGGGGACTAAAATCGGTAAGTAAATAACTGGATGACGATATTCACGAGAATAAAGGCCCTTCAGTGATGGTCAGTGGTCCGATTGTATTTCTGGGTTCAACCATGCCCTCAGGAACCCCTTTTGAGTTCGATCAAAGCTTGTGTACAACCCTCCAACGTCAATATTCTACGAACCATCCACGTCTACGTTTGTCGTGTACCGACTGAGATATCGGTAATGGCGCAGGCGCCTAACTCGTCGCCCGCAACATTCAACCCCTCGGGATATATTACGGAACGAAGAAAACGTATTTGTAATGAACGCGTTGTGTCACTTCGCGTTTTACGTCTATTCGTTACGCCCTTCACGTCTTCCTACCTCGTCACGGAAAAAATATATCATTTCCGTGCAGACAAAAAAAATTGTCGAACGGAAAAAATTTATTTTAATAGATTTTAAATGCCTTGAAGTGCATTTGAAATGTCTCATTTTCGCTTTTAGTCGGAAGGAACACATTTTTGTGTTCAAAGTCCTAAATTAGGACGTCTGAAAGACAATAGTTTTCACAGAATAATAATAAGCCTTCAATTAGTCCCCCAATTAGTCCGCATTTGGTAAAGTAAAACCAAAAACGAGAATTGAAACGAAATCACTTCAGGAATTTAGTTGGAACTATTAATTACTTCTCTCGACCTAAATGAAGTTCCTCAATTCCCGAAAGTATCAATTGATCTGCCAATTGAAAGAGACCGAGAAACCCGCAAAAAGTAGAGTTTCAACCTCCCCAAAAAAAGTGAGAATTTTTTTAATTCCACAAGAAACCTTTCGCTGCCCCGAGCGAGCACAATTTTACGGATTTCCTTTGAGAGCGCGCGACGGGTGGAATCTTGGGGGATTTCCTCTTCGGGCGACTGCGGCGGAGAACAAGTCACGTTGAATCGAGTCTGAATAATAATTGTCACTGGAGCAGAGAGTGTCCACCTCTTTTATCTCTCGGTGGATTCTCCACTTCCTTTCAACTGCGTCCTGAATTTTGGGGACGATGGAAACTGTATGGTAAGTTTACAATGTTATTTTTGTCGGGAATTATAATATAGTGAACTGTATGGAGAGGAGAATGGAGTGAAAATTATCCGGAGGCGAATGGTAAACGTCTGATCATCAGTGAAAACATCCAACTGTTTGAATTTTTTTTAAGTTGAGTAATGGCTGGATTTTAATTTTTGAAGTGATGGCATTCAATTTAATTTACGATGAATTCGTTGATGAGGTTTTCTGTAGTGTTAGAAATTTGTTGGAATTTCATGGAATATATGATAGTGATTGTCATGAAAGTCACATTGAATCGGATTTAGGGGAAAAATGGTTATGGAATTTCAAGTTTTAGGTAGAAAACTGTGAAATTATTGTTATTAATTTCGACGAAATTGATTTTGCTTTTTTCCAGTGTTTGCTTGTTTTGCGGGGGCGGAGGGGATGGAAAAATCGTGTTTTCGGGAATGGGGAATTGAGTAAAAAATTGTCGAGGACTGGGTGACGCTGGCTCGATATTACTATGATTAAAAATAACGTGGAAACGGCGTCGGATTTTTTTTCACTCCATTCGGCCAATTCACAAATTTTCATTGGGAGTCCGATGGAAATTTCACAACTTGATTGAATTTTCAATGGCCCATTGATAGTCTGAAATAAAATGACATGAATTTTCAACTATTCCCTAAATTTTCCTGATTTTTCTGAATTTTCACGGAATAATTGGACTGAAAAATCAAGTATTTTATTGATTTACAGATCACCCGAATCCAATATCAATGGAATATTTTATTTTTCAATGAGAAAACTCCCTGAAATTTCGGTGGAAATTGAACACCATTTCATTTGAAAATTCAAAGGAATTGAGGATTTCTAATGACTGTTAGAAGAGAAGAGAATGAAAATTTCCCAATTTGAATTTTCAACGAAAGCATGAATATCCGGTAAAAAATTTCACAGAATTCCAATTTATTGACAAGTTGAAAATATATTTAGCTGAATGTTCCTTATTGTTCACCATTTTCATGGAATAATTGAACTGAAATTTACCGTTTTCATTAATTTTTCCATCAAATTATGCATTTTTAATAAAAAAAATTCTGAAATTTCACTGCAAGCATCACTTCATAAAAATTTCCAAGAAAATTCGTTGAGAAATATTTTCCACTCAAATTTGAATGAAAAAAAAAACTATTTTCTTGAATATCCCTGTAATAAACTCATTTCTAAGTAACAACATACACAAAACTTTCGTTTAAATTCGTCGCTGTTCAAAATTTCAAAAGCGCCCACGTCGATGGAAAAACGTAATGAACACACAGTTTATGAATAAAACCCCCCAAAACCCTAAATTGATAATAAATAATCACCGGGTTACACCAACACCCGCTCAAATCACTCGTTTCACTTTCGCCCCAAAAATTGTCAAATTGGCCGAATGGAGTGAAAAAAAATCCGGCGCCGTTTCCACGTTATTTTTAATCATAGTAATATCGAGTCAGCGTCACCCAGTCCTCGCCAATTTTTTACTCACCTCCCCATTCCCGAAAACACGATTTTCCATCCCCTCCGCCCCCGCAACACAACCAAACACAGGACGAAAGCAAAATCAATTTCGCCGAAATTAATAACAATAATTCCACAGTTTTCTACGTGAGATTAATATTTATGATCAACCACTGGGCTGCGCGGTTAAATAATTGTCGTGTGATCGTCAAATAGTCAATTTTAATTACACAACTGTTGTTCCCAGGACAGCAGTCGATGGGATACCGAGGCCAATAACACGATAGCCCCCCTAGGACGACAAGTGAGTATGTGTGTAACGCATCTGTCGACGGTTGTTCGTCCGTGAAACTTAAAATTCCCCCCTCGCAGTGAGCGTACACTCGTGATAAATAAACTAGATGGAGCTGCATACATAATGATGTAATCGGCTCACACGTGATAGGGAAATGCTATATAAATTATCACTGTTCATTTATTTTGTCGCGATTGGAATTGATACGGAGGTGAAGCTGATGGGGAGTGGACCGCGCGGTTCATTAACAGTGATTTCGATCGGGTGCCTTCAGACACAGGGGTGAATATGAACTCAGCCGGACTCGTTGAGGACAAAGTGATTGCGGAGGTAGTGCAAGGAGAGAAATTTCTGATAAAAAGTATCCTACCGTTCTACAAAAGTGTATCATGAGCCATCATTTCCTCATTTTTATCCCGAAATTCAGTAAAAATTAATATATTATGATCAAATTTTATTCTACGTTGGAGAAATTTTATCCTGATAAAAATAAAAATTACCGTGCCGGTAGAGTAAAAATTACTGTACCTGTAGGGTAAAATTTACCAACCCTTCTAGAATTTTCGTTCTACATAAAAATTATTGGACTGGAAGGGTAAATTTCAGTAGTGAAGTGGTAAAACGGTACAAGTCAATT
The DNA here is from genome assembly GCF_001412515.2 of Diachasma alloeum. Classification (NCBI taxonomy): domain Eukaryota; kingdom Metazoa; phylum Arthropoda; class Insecta; order Hymenoptera; family Braconidae; genus Diachasma; species Diachasma alloeum. The sequence goes on from NW_021681138.1 coordinate 219,038, forward strand.
TTGACTATTGACCAGTTTTCAATGAATATCTCTGAATCTAAGGCAGATGGCGAAATTTTTCTTATAACCTTTTTTGTAGAGCCGATTGAGGGCTATAACAAATGTAATTACAAAAATTTCGCTATCTCGCTTAGATTCGGAAATATTACTCAAAAACTCAACTGGGAGATAAGTCGACTTAAACCGTTTTACCACTTCGCTACTGAATTTATTATGCGTCAGGATAAAATTTCTCTAACGTAGAATAAAATTTAATCATCATATATTAGGTTTTACAAAATTGCGTGATAGAAATGAGGAGACGATGACTCATGATACACTTTTATAGAATGGTAGGATAATTTTTATCAAAAATTTCTCTCCGTGTGGAGCTTATCGCAAACTTTTTAATTGCGTTGAGATGATCGACGGTGGTCGAACAGTTTATGAAGATTAGAAAATCAGGGGTGAATGGGGTAACTCTCGGTAGGTCCGTTGTTTAGAGGACGGATTACTAACCCGAAGGTTGGGAGTTCAAATCTCATAGACTCCTGTCGATTTTTTCGGCCAGTTCATTCAGGGAAAAAATAGAAAATCATTTTAACTGTGAGAACACAGCAAAAACGAATGTGTGAATTTTACACACCTTTTGTAGACATTTTTCAGACACTAAAATACATCTGAATATAATGAAAATTTGTCTGATTTTCAAACATGAATTTAGATGTTTGGGCACCTGTTCGTCTGAAATTCAGACACATTTTCACTTTATTCAGACGTTTTTTAGTGGCTCAACTTCGATCAACTGAAATCGAACTGAAGTTCACATAGTAATTTCACAATTAATTTGTTCACATAGTAATTTTTAATTTTATATTCTCTCCCTGTGGTTATTGAGATTTTATTACTAATTTTTCAATTGCCGCAAGGAGCTACGCAGGTCGTTGAACAATTTAAGAAGATTAGAAAATTAATTCTATAGTGCTAAATCTAAATAGCTCTCTAGATTAGAGTACAGACTAGTAATCCGAAGGTTGCGAGTTCAAATCCCACTTGAATAATGCCCATATTCTGTCATTGGGAATAATGACATGATTCACAATTAATGTGCTCTATATACTCTCTGCTCTTGATTAACTCTCAGCTATTGATTTTTTTATAATTCGAAAATGTATTCCCAAAGAAAAATTCCGCAATTCCCACACGAGATTTCACTTCTGGAATATAACCAAAATTTTTCCCTCATTATGCGAGAGTTTCGTGGAGATTTATTCTGCAAAAGATCGCAAGTGATTCTAAAATCAGAATGTGCATTGAAAATATAATCTATTTGATCCCCCTAAAACCTGGAATAACTCGGAATAAAATTCCAGCAGAACCTCCGCTTGAAAGCCCCTACTTCCTCCCCAGGGAACAATTATCGATCGAAGCCCCAGCAATTGATTCCCCAAAAGTACCATCGAATATTCAGTGCTCCTCGATTCATGGAAATCCACCGGCAAAAACTGATAAAATGTAATTTCAATTTAATATTCGAAATGACTGAAATGTATTCAAATGTTGAAAAGATAGTGGACGAATGGACGAGTAAAAAACCCTCGGTCCGACAATCTTTCAATGCACTGGAGCGAAATTTTCCACTGTATAATATAGATATTGGGATAGAATGTTAGAGCAGAAGGGATGATAAAAGTGAGATGGAAGAAAGGGGGGTGAGTTTGCTGAAAGGATAATCCTCGGTAATAACGCTCCAGAGCTTCACTAAAGAGGAATATATCCACATCAAGTATCAAGCACCGTTGGGGATTCCGTTGTGGAAAATAATTGACAAACCAGTGCTCAAAGACTTTAAATAAATATTAAGTGAGGTAGAGCATTAGAAACCGTAGAGGAAAAATTCAATTTTCAATGTTGGTTAATTCATCAAAGGGATGAAGATCTATTGGCGCTGGAACAAGAGTTCACGGTGAGTAAATAATTCCCATTAAATCTAGCATAAATGAACCTACAGTGGAAAAAGGGACTCTTGAATTTATCCATTGAATTCAATAATTAATTAAAGTCAAAGGGGAAGATCATCTCAATTCCTCAGAATTCTCAACGCCAACACTCCTCTTGATCTTTTTAATTAACAATAAATACTGCGGTAACTGAATTTCACTCTTAATAAAGTCATCACGTGGATAAATATTGGGAATTTTCTTGTGGAAGATTATTGACAAACCAGTGCTCAAAGACTTTAAATAAATATTAAGTGAGGTAGAGCATTAGAAACCGTAGAGGAAAAATTCAATTTTCAATGTTGGTTAATTCATCAAAGGGATGAAGATCTATTGCCCTGGAACAAGAGTTCACGGTGAGTAAATAATTCCCATTAAATCTAGCATAAATGAACCTACAGTGGAAAAAGGGACTCTTGAATTTATCCATTGAATTTAATAATTAATTGAAGTCAAAGGGGAAGATCACCTCAATTCCTGAGAATTCTCAACGCCAACACTCCTCTTGATCTTTTTAATTAACAATAAATATTGCGGTAAGTGAATTTCACTCTTAGTAAAATCATCACGTGGATAAATATTGGGAATTTTCTTGTGGAAGATTATTGACAAACCAGTGCTCAAAGACTTTAAATAAATATTAAGTGAGGTAGAGCATTAGAAACCGTAGACGAGAAATTCAATTTTCAATGTTGGTTAATTCATCAAAGGGACGAATATCTATTGCCCTGGAGCAAGAGTGCACGGTGAGTAGATAATTCCCACTTAATTTAGCCTCATCCATAAATGAACCCCCAATGGAACAAGGGCTTCTTGAATTTATCCATTAAATTCAATAATTAATTGAAGTCAAAAGGGAAGCTCACCTCAATTCCTCACAATTATTAACTCCAGCACTCCTCTTGATCTATAAAGATCAAGAGAGGATTATAAAATTAACAATAAATATTGCGGTAACTGCTTTGAAATTCTCTCAAGGCGTATTTCCAATAAAAATTTAACGAATTCGATAACAGCCTTTCACTCTTAGTAAAATCATCACGTGGATAAATATTGGAAATTCTGTAGTGGAAAATTATTGAAAAAACAGTGCGGTAAGAGTTTGAATAAATATTAAGTGAGGAGAGCATTAGAAACCGTAGAGGAAAAATTCCATTTTCAATATTGGTTACAACGCTGGAACGAGAGTTCAGGGGGAGTAGATAATTCCCATTTAATCTAACCTCATCCATAAACGAACCCACAGTGGAACAAGGGCCTCTTGGATTTATCCATTAAATTCAATAATTAATCGAAGTCAGAGGGGAAGATCACCTCAATGCCTCACAATTCTCAGCAACACTCCTCTTGCCCTTTGTAATTAACAATAAATCCTGTTAATTATTAATGAATTCAATAATTAATTCGCGATCACCTCAATTCCCTGCGGTCCTCACCGCCATCACTCCTCTTGCTCATTTCAATTACCAATATTGTGATAACACCCCTAAAATCCTCTCAGCGCGTTTTTCCAATAAAGATTAACCAAATTCGATAATAGAATTTCACTCTTGGTTGTAAGAGGCCTCTTGCAACAGGGCTCTCAACGAAATCGTCACGTGGATAAATAGAGTGCTTTCATCGATGGAACTGGCGCATGCCAGCTGCAAGGTAAGCAAGTTCAAGGACATAACCACCGTCAAATTCCCGCTGCCTCATTGCATCAATTTACCGCTTCGATTTTAATCATCCTGGGGATGGATATTAATTATTCAAATGACACTGGCTCGTGCCAAGAATACTAATAGCATTTTATCCAGTATTTGCATACAACACTTATTCAAACCGATCATCAAGCACTGGCCAACTCACCAGTCCACTCCGGAGCTCTTTAACATTCTAATTTAACGCTGGCTCATCAATCATCTGGGATTCGCTTGTCCCGCGAATTAAAGAATCATTGAAGGGAGCTGAATTAATCATTGGAAAATTGTAAGGATTTTTTATTCCACCGGTGGGCACACAATGGTGGCCTCATTCATTAATATTACGAGGCGGTTTTGTCGGGGTCTATTCAATTTTTTTTTCAATTTTCACTCGCAAACGCACGATATTTTTCGCTTTTTTTCGGGGAAAATAATGTTCACACAAATAAAACTAAACGTAAATCACGTTTAAGAAGTCGTCTTTTATGGTTGAAGTTGAAGCGGAAATTACGCTCAAAATCGCCGTAAATTACGATTACATAAACGTAATTTACGACTACAAATTCGTAAATTACGCTTAAAATGGCGGTAAATTACGATTACATAAACATAATTCGCGACGATTATAAATCGTAATTTACGACAATTATAAACGTAAATTACGTTTTCATAAACATAATTTACGACTTCGCAATCGTAAATTACGCTCAAAATCGTCATAAATTACGATGATTTTTTCGTATTTTTGATAAATGTAATTGACGTTTTGATAAACGTAAAATACGCTTTGTTCAAGCATAATTTACGTTTTTATTTTGACCATAGAATACGTTTTTTAAAGCCTAAATTCCGATTTTCATGACGGAAAAAAGCCACCAGACATCATAATGACGTTAAGTGTAAATTATGTTTATCAAAACGTAATTTACGTTTAGGTTTTTCTGTGTGTTGATTCACTTGTAACAACACTTCGTGTGGGATCAATTTCACTTGCACTCGGACAAATAGTCACCTTTTTCACACGCACCATAGCCATTTCGAATGCTAATGCGGTTATAAATATGTTATTCCGTGTGGAGGTGCTCATATCGAATTAAATTGTAGTTTTAAAAGCTCAGAGTGGGTCAATTGATTTGTTTCCGTTGTAACTTGTGAGAGACATTGTACAGACTTGACATTTCTATCTGGATGTGTTAGAATGAGAATAAAAAACGGGGAAATTGGAAAAGTGAGTCATTGAAGAGGGCTGAATTAATAATTGGAAAATTGTAGGGATTTTTTATTCCATCGTGGGTCAATTGATTTGTTTCCGTTGTGACTTGTGACTAACACTATACAGACTTGACATTCCAATACTGTTGCGTGAGAATGAACGTCAAAACATAAATTTTCAATGTCAAAACGGACACAAAAAATGCGGAAATTTGCAAAAGTGAGTAATCGAACAGTTTTTTAGCGCAAAATAGTTCATAATAAAAAAGAGAGGTAAAAAATAGAGGCTCTCATTTGTATGCATCGGCATTTTCATAGCGCGCAATCGCAATTAATTCGCGCTACCCCCGACTTATGTGTTCAGGAATAAATGACGCGTGGAAAATAAATTTCAAATGAGGAAAAAACGTTGTGAAATGATCGCCTGCAGCAATTGCGGAGCGGAATTACGCGGCAATGTGTATGGATACTCTATTGCACGTGGATTCATTTTTTGCGCCATTGACAATTGTGAGTTTTACGCAACGACACGGTTTTTTAAATTCACTACTACTCGGGTGGGAAACAAGAATAAAGTGTAAAAGTGGGTGATAAAATCAAGTGGTGAGTCTAGTTAGCTTGACACTACCGGTTAATAAATCAGAAGGAGAGAATATATTCATCCAATTAATGTTTTTAATGAAGTACTGGAATTTAACGAATTACGTTCAAGACCATTTTTCTATCATTTGACAAATTAACGAAATGAAAAAAACGATCCAATTGAAAAGAATTAGGATTCGTCTTAGATTAAGGGAAGACCGCATGGTGCTGATGAGTTTAGAATTCAGTTTCAATATAAGAAAATAATACAGCAGTAGATCTTGATTTTTTTTGTTGACAAGAGGGTTTAGAGGAATAAAATCTTAATTGAATCAAATTTTTGTTAATTCATACACTTAAAAATTTTTCACTGGAATTTCCCGTCAGACTTTTGGAAATTTTTAACAAGTAACATGTCTACTGAAATTTCAAGGAATTTTGTCGTTGAAAATTCATAATTTCATGGAAAAATCCGTGGAAACTGTTAATTTAAGTTGAATTATTCCGGAAAAATTGATAAAAAATCAGGAAAATTCAGAGAAATTTCTCCTTGAATTCCAGATTTATCTGAATTTTCAGAGAATTCCTTTGAAAATTCATGGAATTCCCAGAATTTCAAATGAATTCCTTCGAAATTCAAGCAACTTTGCAGGGAATATTCATTTTCACCTGAAACATCATGTAAATTGGAGAATTACTGTCGCTAAAAAAATGGGACTTTACTTGAATTTTCAGAGAAACTTGAAATCCCATTCACTTCTCCCTCTTAAGTCGAATTCAACGACTTGTTCCGACAAATTCATCGAAATTTTGTTAGCAGTGTACATAGTATCCCCTTAAACATAACTAAATGAGCGTTTTTAAATTTTATTTCTTGATTCTTTGGCATTTGCTTTCGCAAAAAGCGCAGTTTCTCCTCATGTCCTTTCCTCCCTTTGACTGACGCAATTTAATCCGCAGATTTAATCATTACAATCCTGAAAAAATCTGAAATTTTCCTCTAGAGCCCAAGACAATTTCCCATATTCCCCGGAAAAATTGTCCAAACTCATAAATCTTATAAAAATTCCCCTGAATTAAAAACTCCACTCCTAATTTGTATGCGAGTTTACCTCGAGGCACCATCTGTTACAATCGTTGAAATTCCCCAATGAAACCCCTTTCTAAATACATTTGCCGACTGAAAACAGAATCCCAACGTAACAATTCAGTAGCAGTAAACCTGAAACTCCATGCTTCAAGCAAGCCAATTTGACACAAGTCTAAAGACGGAGTAATAATTCTCCCCCGTCTGTACGACAACGCCACTTGGGCCACTCACGCGAGTGATTCACCTCGGGTTTTGACTGCAACACCGAGTGGTATACCAGTGAGAGAGAAATCAGACGCTTGTAAACACTCGCCGCTGCAGAACCAGTGGGTTTGTCTCTCTTTTATTAATAGACCATACACCGACTACATCTGGAGTTTCGTCGAGTTCCAACAACTTTGGAATAACCGTTTCACTCCCTCTGTTTTAGTTCTCCACGCTTGTATGGCTGAACAAGCGTAAATTGTTGGGCATCTTTCTTGTTTTTTGGTGATACTGCCAAGTGCCGGGGGTGCAGGCCAGGAATTCATGAGAGAACAAAAGAGCAGTCGTTCATCAGGTTGTCGCCACTCTGACCAGCGTCATTTCGCTCGGTGAATTATACTGCTCATTCATGCCGGGGCCACGCCAATATGAGAAATTTTATGGGTTCGTAGGGGAATGGAACAACTAGCGCCTTCAAGACGTCTAATTTAAGGATGTACTAGAAAATTCAAACAGAAATGTACCAAAATAAATTACAATGTAGAAATACCAAATGTAAATTCAAATAGAATTAAAATTTAGAGAGAAAAAAATCCCGATCCACCAGCCGGCATTCGAACCCGGGTCTTCCAGTTAGGCGCCATCATATTACAGATGATGGAGTTCCTTCATTTTTGACACATTTGATGATTTGCGTTGAGATCTTGTCCACAGAAATTGTAATCCTCAAATGATAATTACACGGTATAAATGTACAGTCAAACTTGTGAATGTTCAATTTATTGTGCACAATTCGACCTGTATAATTCAAATATCTGCAATTTAAAAACGCACCCTTTCGGCCAAAATTCACGCTTTTTTTCATTTTTCTGGCAAATTATTGATCGGATTGACGCGAAATAATATACCGTTTTTGCGTTTCATCATTATTGACTGACTCCCGAAGTTTCATGGTAGTGCAATAATTTTCCTGCATTTTTTCTAAAGTTTTGTGAATTTCCGAAAAGTTATAGAAAAAACGCAGGAAAATGATTGCAGGATCATGAAATTTCGTGAGTCATTAAGTAATGATAAAACGCAAAAATGGTATATTTGTTCACGTCAATCCGATCAACAATGTGCCAGAAAAATTCTAAAAACGTGAATTTTTTGAAAAAAAATATTTTCTTTTATTCGACCAAAGTTTCACAATTTTCTCTCCTCATTCCGCGGGATTAAATAATGCTGAAGCAATTCTCACTGGAAAAAAATCAAGATACCCATTGAATAAAAAAATCCACGAACTAAAATCGGATATGTATCTTGCCCAACGGATATGACCAGAGACGCTCTCGGAGAAGTGGAAATCCTCGGTTTTACGAAACGTATGCCAAGAGTTACGGCCATTGAGAGATTTGCCCGCAACGCGCACAGAGCCGAAGCGCTTATCCCGCTGTAAGGCCACACTACTTTCTCCCGTATGATTGCGAGTATTGCATCACCCCCCACCTTATCTTGGACGTCTGTCCGCTCTGGTATTGCACAGCTGTCCATCACCCGATGGTCAGCTCCATTGGGATCCTCACGGCACCAAAGCTATCTCGATTTCGATCAATCCAATTGCGTGAATCTCCTCGGGTTTGTGAAATTATGAGCAGTGTGGAATGCATTTGAGTGTTGGTAGGTCGGTGACACTTGTCACGGGGCCGTGCAGTCATGCATGCCTGACCCAGAGAACAAAGTAGAATAGACGGAGAGAAATATTCAATAAAAATTACCAGAAAATAGACGTAAAAATTACGTTTCGAAACGTAATCTGGGAGCGAAGTAAAATTCAATAAAAAGTGTCAATCGTCACGTAAATTCTACGATCTGTTCCGTAAAAATTACTCATCCGTCCGACGCCTCACGGCTAGCCATGAGTCACCGTGAGGGGGAGATTGTAACAACGCGTTCCGTAATTTTTCTTGAATATTTCTCTCCGTGTACACAATCACATCTAATAAATGGATATAAACAAATGGGCTCTTGATACAAATGACGATTTTATTTGGTGGAGATTGAATAGTTTGGACAGCGAGAGAATGCATTCATCAATTATCATTACATGATAATAATCCAATAAAATTTTTCATCGTCGATAGTGATGCCGCGAGACACTTTACGAGACAAAACTTTGGAGAGATGATCCCGGTCGCAATGAACATGGAAATCTTTGCTCTTGTCTGAGTCTCGAAATACGCAATATCGACTCCTCTCGTGATGACTCCAAGTCAATTTATCTCATCTCGGTCTCAAGTTTTTGGGGGTTTTTAATGTAAAATTTCGGATTTGTCTCGGCTTGTCTCGTCGCGGTTTTTTTCATATAAAAAACGCGAAAAACTGGACTAGTGTGCAATAATCCTTCATGTGGGTCATGGAAATTATGTATTTGATTCCAATAGAGGAATTTATTCAAAACTAATGAATTTTTTTAATGATTATAATATTTGCTTCATGTAAAAGAATAAGGTTTCCGAAAGTTTAAACAATTTCAATTATTCATTTATAAACAACAAAAGGTTTAAAAAAATTATAATTCTGTGCAAAATGTAATTTCAATGAAGCTGAATGTTCATGATTTTTTTCAAATTTTTCTCACGCAATTTAATTCACAAATCTGATGATTGAAAATGTAAAAGTACTTGGATAGACAGACAAAATTCAATAATTACTGCTTTACATTATTACTCAACTGTTATATTCCACTCAACCTTGAAATGATGATTATGATTCTTATCAGGAACTTTTTCCAACGAGGATTGCCCCACATAAATTTGGAGTGTTTTTTTTTATCGCTCGGGATATTGCAAAAATTTTCTTTATCCCCTTCGAGTCTCCACGCGCACCGTGCGATAAACTCTTAACTGACTAAACTTTCTCTGCAGTCATCTAAATTTTAGATGCCTCATCTGTAGATTTTACGAGCGTTTATCTCCGACCGGTCGAGCCACTGCAGAATGTCTATGAAAATCTCGCGCAGTTTTTTCTTCTATCTTCCATTCCGCAGCAAAATTTGATTTTCAAATACAGTCGGATGTGTGTGGGAGCCCCGATCTGGTTAGATAATTCAAATGGCCGGGGAAAAAGTCTCGTTCGAAGTCAAATAAGACGATTCGCAATGGTGAATCAAGTGATGAGAAGACTTTATTCAAAGTACAGTTCTAGATCGAGATAAAGCCAGGGCACGATGAACTCTCATCAACGATCGGGGACTCTATTATTATTCCGAGAACTTCTGAATTCTCTTGTTCTCGATCTAAATTCATCGTGATCACAATCGTCATTAAGTGGAGCCTATTTGTCTTGCTAATTCATTGGGAAATTGTGGAAATCAGGGGGAATTGCGGTGGATATAAAAATTGTTGGATTATGGTATTTGGAACTGTCGTTTGGGGCTGGGAGAAAGCAAAATTGGCGAACTCTGAAACCGTTTCTGTATGTTTTGTGACATTTCATGACGTTGCACGACATTTTATCCTCAAAATGTCGTGATTTAAGCGATTTTTCAAGAAATTTAAGGATTTTTTTAAATTGATAATTTGATTTAAAAAATCAATGGAATTTTATCATTTGGATTTCACAATTTGGTTAAAAACCCATTGAAACTGTAAATTTTCATTTAATTATTTCATAAACATTAATCAAAGTCAGGATTATTAAATCAGGTAAATATATTGTTGAATTTTCAATTAATTGAAAATTCAGGGTAATTCGGTTCTGAATATTCATGTTTTGTAAAGAATTAAAATAAGGTGGAGAATTCTAGTTTTCCAAATTTTAATTGTTGGAATTCTCTATTTTTATAGAAAGAAATAAAATAATTAATTCTTACTTTTTAAAAATTTGCGGCATCTTAAAATTTAACAGACGAGAAATCGTAGAATCAAGTGATTTTGCCATTATTGTTCGGTGGCATAAGCCTAAATTTTGAAAATGTCCTCAGAATCACTGAATTCAAAATTCTAAAAATGACGGATATGACCCTAAAAACAAAACTTTTTTCTCCCTGCAAAATCCAAGAATTCACCCCTTAAAAATTTCATTAAAAAATTCGTTCCAACCGAGTGCGTACATCGGCATGACGTTAAGGGTCAGAAAGGAGTACAGGAAGAACAACAGTCTGACACTCAGAATGCTCACTGCTCCAGTGGAGGAGAAGATCGAAAAAATCCCATTAAAATTTACTATTTTCACACAAAGAAACGAAATTGTTAGTTTTCAATTTTTAGGCATTTGCGGCATCCTAAAATTTATTAGGGATATATCCCTAATAAAGGATCATTCCAAGAATAACGGATATATCCCTAAAAACCAAAACTTCTCCCCGCAAAATCCAAGAATTCACCCCTTAAAACTTTCATCGAAAAATTGTTCCAACCGAGTGCAGCCATTGGCACGGCGTTAAGGGTCAGAAAGGAGGACAGGAGGAGAAACAGTATAATGCTCGGAATGCTCACTATACTCCAGCGGAGCAGATCTAAAAAATCCCATTAAAATTTCCTATTTACACAAAGAAACAAAATTTTTAGTTTTTAAGTTTTCGCAATTTACGGCATCCTAAAATTTATTGGGGATATATCCGTAATTTTAATTCTACAATCCTAAAATTCTTAAAATCCCAAAATTTTTTAGGAATATATCCGTAATTTTAATCCTAAAATTCCTAAAATCCTAAAATTTATTAGCGATATATCCGTAATTTTAGGATGCCGTAGGATTATTCCAAGAATAGCGAATATATCCCTAAAAACCAAAACTCCTCTCCCAGCAAAACCCCGAATTCACCCCTTAAACTTTCATCGAAAAATTGTTCCAACCGAGTGCAGACATTGGTACGACGTTAAGATTCAGAAAAGAAGACAGGAGGAGAAACAGTATAATGCTCGGAATGCTCACTATACTCCAGCGGAGCAGATCTAAACAATCCCATTAAAATTTCCTATTTACACAAAGAAACAAAATTTTTAGTTTTTAAGTTTTCGCAATTTACGGCATCCTAAAATTTCTTAGGGATATATCCGTAATTTTAATCCTACAATCCTAAATTAGGATGCCCTAAACTAGTAATTTTAGGATGCCGTAGGATTATTCGAAGAATAGCGAATATATCCCTAAAAACCAAAACTCCTCTCCCAGCAAAATCCCAGAATTCACCCCTTACTTTCATCGAAAAATTGTTCCAACCGAGTGCAGCCATTGGCACGGCGTTAAGGGTCAGAAAGGAGGACAGGAGGAAAAGCCGTATAATGCTTGGAATGCTCGTTACTCCACCGGAGGAGAACGTCAGTGGCGAGTATGACGTAATCGGGGGCGAGAGAGCGCCTCGTACAGCCGTTGGATAGTCCCAGCAATGATGAGATTCCTCGTTGTCGTTCTCCCTCATCTCATCCCCCCGCCCCATCACACTCATCCTCTGGTGTACGTTTCGTCTTGAAGCGCTCTGTCGGTCCGCTGACACGGATATACCCAGCGTGAACGAGCTCAACTTGTCTTGAATGTTTCGCATAATGCTCCCGTTTCCCTACCACTTCCAACTTCTCAGTTTGGGTAAAAATTTTGACACTCCAAAACCACTTGTTATGCATCCTCCTGCATTGTTACGGGTCAAGTTGGCTATTCACTTGACTTCCGGGGGGGAAGGGGTGTTTTTCATGGTAATTAAACATCACTTTGAAGCAGTGTATTGAGTAATATATTAATTAAACTTCTTTTTCTCCGTTTTCTTTTCGACTTTAATTAATGTAAATTTTTCTCTCTATTTTTTTACTTGAAGAGTGTTTGTTAATGCTGACATCAGTGAGGTTCAGGCATTTTTAATGCGTAATTACATTAAGTTTTGTTATAACGATTTGGAGTGAGAATCTTCAAGTGGAAATAGTTTAAATATGTGGAGTAAATAATTAATTCTCAAGTGGCTGTAGTGGTCACGCGGGGAATGTGTGGCTCCCGCGGTCATCCAAGCTGAGCAGCGTTCAGGCTGCCCAGTACTTGGATGGGTGTCCGCTTAGGCACACCTAACCGCGTGGGACTACAGTTGCTAGGCACGAATGTAGAGAACGGTCACACTGACTCAATGGGCACAGTGGAATCCCTGCATTATCGGCCGGCTGTACGACTGGGGTTTTCCATGGTTTCCCTTGCAGTCCTAGGCCGAATGGGGTACAGTTAAAGAGTAAGACGGCCCATGGTAACGCAGAAAAAATCAGAAGAGAGAAGTGGGAGAGGCAAGGCAGCCGAATGGGGAGCCTATAAAACCGTATTGGTAGTAGGAAAAGAAATATGAATAAAAAATAATAATAATAATTAATTCTCAAATCTTCGTTGGAATCAAGGTAACATTCATTTATATTTTTTTTAAACGATTTATTTGCTGTAAATAAAGACACAAATAAAAATCGAGTTCACGTTTGAATGAAAGCTTCATTACGGTCCATTGATTTCATTCAAATGAAGTTCATTCAATTGGAATAAAAGAAATTGTTCAGGAAAATGCTGCACTCAGACGTTTTATTATCCGATCTAAAATGCAACTCGTGACTATTTTACATAGATATTTCCCCATGGGTTTGAATATCATATATAAACGCACGTTCGCCAGAAAATACTTTGTGGGCCTAGTGATTAAATCCCAGGACGATATCACCCAGAAGCTCGTGTCTGCATTTCCGGAAAAATTATAAATGACTTAATTTACTGCATTCTCATAAGTTATTGAGGTTTTCTATCCTCATATGGTCTTGGTGAAAATACTAATTCAAATAAGAAATTATTTCAGTAGCGAAGTGGTAAAAGGAGATGAGTCAATTTTGACTATTGACCAGTTTTCAATCAATACCTCGGAATTAAGGGAGGTGGTGAAATTTTTGTAATAACCTTTTTTGTGGAGCCGATTGAGTGCTACAACAAATGTAATTACGAAAATTTCGCTACCTCCCTTAGATTTTGAAATATTGATTGAAAATTGGTCAATAGTCCAAGTTGACTTATCTCCTTTTACCACTTGGCTACTAATTTGTTAATTAATTATTTGAATCAAATAGGAAATGATTCTACGAAATTTCCATTTTTAGAGTCGAATGAATAATCAATATCTCCTAAACTGTTTTTTCAATGACTAGAGAATATTATAAACATTATATATGAAAAACATGAGGACAATTGTAAGAAAAACCTGTCGTCTCGAGGACTTCCCAATGTTTATCTAGGCCTTTCAAGTGAAAGTGGTAGATTCATCTTGAAGCAAAATGCGTGATATTCTCACATTACCCATTGGCATTTTTTTGTGATGATTATTTACCGAGTTGCGAGGAATAATGGAGTGTCCATTTGCACGCGAGGAGCCCTAGGAAATCCAATTACCCTGAGTGAAACAGTTTTTCACTTATTTGTATCGATAAATCTTCAATCGAGTGTTATCTCCTTTTTCGGAACTCATCGCGATCTCAAGTGGATCTGAGGCAAATAGAAAAATTTTTCGTTATAATCTGTTCGCAGAGCAAAAATTTTTTCATTTATTCTATTTATTCTACTAGGGGACAGAGTCCAATGTTTGTTGAGTACTGCAATATGCAATTTTTTTATTTCAGATGTGGTGGAACCTCTAAACTCCGTAATCAATCATTGAATCGGTGTTGGGGCCCGTCTACTTCATTATCAAATTATCAATTCCATATTTTTTGGAGGCATGACACGTTTGGTTACTTCACTAATAGAAAGATAATAAAAAATAATGGAAAAAATCAAATTTGTATCTTGTTGTTTCATTTGAAATGAAAATTGTGGAAAAGCTATCATTTTCCATAAAAATTACAAGAAAAAAAAACGTAAAAATTACGTAGCGAACCGTAACCCTCGAGCGAAGTAAAATTCAATAAAAAGTGTGAGTCGGAACTGAAATTGTACAAATCGCCACATAAATTCTACGATTTGTTCCGTAAAAATTAAAAACCCGTCTGATGATTCGCCGCTGTGGGGACAACAAGTCCTTCGTTTACGGAACGGAACGTAGAAATAACTCACCAGCTTCATAAAAATTGTTGACCGTTCAAGAATTTTTGATTTTGGAGGCACAATAAGTCGGCAAGTTTCTGTAATTCCCTGAACGTTTCAGATTTCTTCTCTTCCATTCCCATAAAAGTAGCCGGAAAAAGATTGCTTATTGCAGATTACGTGAATTGTTCCGTAATTTTTGCCGAATATTTCTCTCCGTGTAAATCGTCTTTTTGTCATTTCGGCCGTAGGGCAGCGCGTTATGACAAAAAATAATGTTTGTCACACGGTTTATAAAAATACTTTTGTAGCTCATATGATTGCAAAGGGTTACCCCTCGCCTTCGCCTCGGAATGACGAAATATGCTATACCGCTTCGCTACTGGATTGAATGAACGAAAAACATATGATGAAAATTGTAGAAATAAATTAATAGTTATGGGAAATCGCAGACGATCTCGCGATAATTGGTAAACACCATGGGAATCACGGAAGAGATGAGGCTGTGGATGTTCATTGAACCGTGAAATACGTATCCTGGTATCTTCGGGGTCATTGGACGTGTGTTTTGACGGTGCATTGCCGGGAGACAGACACTCGCCTGGCCTCTCAACTTGACACTAAATGTCGAACAGAGGACGCAGGAAGTCCCGGGCTTTGTGGTCGGAGAATTTACCGATCTCTTGTGTTTGGCGGTCATCGGGGGTGGGGATTGAATTCATAACCCTCGGGTGGATTCAAGTGCTTATGACGGGGCGTCACCCTGTACTCGGTTATTTATTGTTGTCGGGCAGTCACGATCTAGCTATCGCTGGAGTTCCTGCGATGTTACCCGTTCGTATTCTAGTCCAACAGTGACTTCCGCGTTCTTTCCGCTTCGAACGTGAATTCAGCGGATAACGGGTCGCGCCTGGGGTCAGGGGAAAAAATTTGCAATTACTTTGACATGGTGGAGGGTAGCTCGAGGGAAAATTAATGAAACATCTAAAAATTACAAATCGTGAGGTCATTTTCACTGAGAGAAAAAATTAGTTCTTACCGAAAAACTATATGTTTCATGTGAGAATATTTTAAGGGGGTGGAACAGATTTAATTGAGGGAAATGAGGGAAACTCATTGAGAGAAACAATTGAGGGGAATCAGGGAAACTAACTTGATGGAAGGAAATTTAACATTTTTTACAAAAATTAAATTTTTGTCGTTATCATCAGAAATATTCCTAGGAGAATTCGAACTGTTGGCAGGGAAATAATTTATTGTATGTATTTATTTGATCTGAGAGAAGTCTGGTAACGTCAAATAAATCTCTAGATATTTATCTCAACCAGTAATGTCCTCCCCCTCACTCAGCCAAAGAATTAAAAATACCATTCGTCTTTTCATTAATCTCCATCTCCATTCAGTCTCCCAGAACATCAAAGAACGTCAAGGAGATTGGCTATGCTTTATGAACACATAAGACATATCAGAAATTCATTAGCCACTGAAGTACCAAGGGAAGATGGTGAGGGGTATTGCTGCTGATGCTGGAGTAGTTGAAGCGCTTTAGCCGAAAGATGCATCTGTTAGTTTGATAAGTGAAGGGGGCGGGGGATGTTCATAAGGCATGTGGCCTCTTTGTCGAGGTGGGCACCCTCCACGGGCTAATGCACTTAGCGGTAGAATCAATAACGCGAGGTTAACAGGCGAGGCTCGCTGCTTCCCAGTGTACCAAGTAGCTATCCTAGTTGGTACTCGAGCTATCCCACTCACTAAACTCTCGAGAGCCACCCAGGCTTATATTACTTGCTACTGATTTTCGGGATGGTCTCCGAGTGTCTTGGGAATTACTCCGAACACGAGATTTTAAGTTTTTTCGTTGAATTAGAAAAACTAGTGTTTCGAATCGACTTTAGGGGATGCAGTGGTTTTCACGAATACACGGGGAGAAATTTTTTAGAAGAATTCTAGTGCTAGCACGGGGAAAGAGGCACAAAGTTAATTCTTTCCCTCAAATTAAATATTAAAAGGAACATGAATTTCATTTTTACATATTTTTTCCAAAATAAATACATGAATAAAAAATTGAATTGAAATTTAAATGAAAGGAAAATTGATTTCATTTGGAAAATGTTACGAATTATTAAACAGTATTAATGGCTCCTCTCACGAAGAATATTCACGAACTCAATCTCAAAAAGCAACTCATCAAACAGTCACCCTTTTTCGCTGCATTTCTTCTCTCCTAAGCTTTGACATTCATTCCAGATTCCCTCTGAAATTCATGAGAATATGCAAAAGGGGGAGGAAAATGTTAGACTGTAAAGTCAGAATCTCCTTCACTGGTGCATTATATCTCCCTCTGTCTGACTAAAAGTTCCAACTGATGTGTCAGGTGTAAGTGTAATTCTGACAGTGGGAAAATGTTGGCGCAGGGAGAAAGAGATGAGACCGGGATTGTTGATAATACCCATCCGCTTCACTCGTATTTGCATTTTCCCACTGTATATTTCCATTTTACCAGCAAAGTTTTTCCTCTTGTTTACCACTGTGCCAGCGTAAATTAGGGGTTAATGCAACTAATGACCTGATTTCTCTGTAAATGTTCCACTATTTGTAGGAAAATTATCCCCTTTTGTTTTATTGCGAGGAAAAAACCGGAAATTTTGGGGGGAAGGGGTAAGAAATCTATTGTTTTCATCAATTATTAATTGATAATTCTGTCCAGAACAGGGATAGGCAATAATAGTAGATCTTGCCGATATTAAAAAGGATTATCTCCTTATATTGTTCAAAGTTCAACTATATTTAACAAATTTAAAATATTATAGAATTTATTAGCTAAATTTTTCGACTGATGATGAATAAAATATTTGATAATATTGAAATGTAATTTTTTAGTTAACAAGCTAATTCTAACTTTAGGTACTTGATTTTCGATTATCCAAATAATCGTCAATCTTCCTACCTAAATTATTGGTTGATGGAATATTTCGAAATTTAAATGTACAAATTGATGGTTTCTTTAATATTTAAAATTTTCAAGATTTGTGTTAAAAATTGACAACTTCACAATTTTACGGTAAATGTGATTGATTGATATGCCTATCGCTGGTCCAGAATTTTTCCATTTATTTGTTTTTCAATTTTTTAAATTAAATTTCACTTTTCCTTTTTCCAAAATTGTGACAATTTTTGAAGCTCGAGGAGTCCTCGGCGAAATTGTTTTCCCCGTATCTAGATCTTTTGAATAAAAAAGGGAAAAAATTTATTCAGAATAGAAATTGCCAACTCTCAAGCCACTTAAATGATCTGTCAGCAGTTTGAAATCCCGTTTACTATTCGCCAAATGAATAGAATGAGAAAATTAGAAAGTCAATTGCTCTTGTGAAGCCATGAACTTTGAACCCCACCGAGCATCACGAAAATCTGTCGTGAGATTTTTATTCGTGTCCCTCCGATTACCGTCCGCACTGTCAAGACGTCAACGCACATATATACTTCATACACCCATGATGAGCGACTTTAAGCGTCTCGTGCACTCTGAAATCCCCGCACAATAGCAAAGCAATCTTGAGCGCAGCCTTGGTGCCCACATTTTCCATCTAGAGAGCCGATAACACTCGTTTTTTCTTTCCTCATCATCGATTAGCGTTTTCATCAGCGAATGTGTGCCCATATCGAGGCGCCTGATGAGGTATTCAGTTCGCCATATATAGTCCGATAACCTATTATCGATGCATAACAGTACTGTATCTGTCACCAATCACCTTGTCCCTGTTCTCATTGAGTGACTCAACTCCGTGAACTCATTTTGCGATAAAAAATATCTAAAATAAAATAAAAAACGAAATTAGATTTTATTGCGTTGTGAGAAAAACGATGTCATATCACATATTTATTTCAAGAGTCAAATGTATCATCTGTGGAGACAACTTGCTTGAAAAAAACATGAACATTGGCTCGAGAAACGGTTTTTTTAGTACCGGGAGATGGGAAAATGAACAAAAAATGTTCATTCACATGGAGTCAAGACTTTTGAAAAATAAACAAGTGTTTTCCGGTTTCAAATCAAAACTTTATTAGTAAGATATGAAATAATAAAGTAAAACTATTTAGAATGAACTATTTATTTCGTACAATTAGAAATTTTTTATGAATTATATTAATTCATGGATTTCCAACGAATTAATGAATTTCTATTTCTATTCATTCATTATTAAACTGAGGAGAAAAATTTCAAGTGAGGGAGTTTTTATTCAAACTCAAAATTGATTTTTAGTGGCGATTTTATTCTCTTCGAATGAATATTTTCTTGAATAGAGAAAAATGTATTGCTGATCCGAATAAAGATTTTATAGCTAAAAACTAAGATCATAAAAATAAAATTAATGAATTGTTTATTGAAATGTAATAGAGGATTTATATGCAATAACGTAATTATTTATTTTATATAATTAGAACATTTTCATTGAAAACAATATGTCAATCCATCAATTACCAACAAAAAAATGTTGAATTGAATAGAAAAATCTCAATTAGGAAGCTTTTGTTGGAGTTTAAAATCAATCTTAACTCACATTTTTATTCATATGAAATGAACATTTTTCTAAAATGTAAACAAATATACCCTTCATCTAAAGAAAGTTTCATTACTGAAAAACAAATCATAAAATCAAAATGAATAAATAGTTTGTATTGAAAAAAACTATAAATTTATTAAATTCTAACCAAAAAATGGAAAAAAATCGAAATGAGTGAATTGTTTTCATAAAAAAAATACGAATTAATTAACTTCCAGCGAGAAAAACGTAAATGAACCGAAGAATCTCAAACAAAAAGTTTTATTCGATTCAAATGCATCATTCCTCCAAGTGCAGGTCATGATTCCCCGACCGCATTCCACTTATCCGCATAGAAATTCCGCCCTGCAGCAAATCCCCAACTGCATCCACCTGGACTTTAGGCATTAATTAGCTGCTTCCCCACATTACCAGAAGTTACCTCAACTGCGGTGGGTTTCTGTTTTAAAGTAAATGGGTTAGTTGCCCATGCAAGTGAGCCATGAAAGCAGTCACCAGCAGTGGCTCCGAGGGTGGAAAATCCAAGCGCAGCAAGCACTGTTTAAAGTTATTTAGTTTACAATATGCGTGCGAGTACATTGCGTATAATTTTAGTGCATACAGTAAAATTGACGATATACACTGGGTCTCCGGTAATTTAGCTGCTCTGCAGTCTCGGGTTTTGATCCTACAAGTGGTTGACCCTGGCCCACAGTCTGCTACGGAGAGAGCCCCCGATTCCACGGGGCTGACGCATACTCCCCCTTCTCAGGTTCTAGTGGGTGCATGTGAGCCCCCTAACCCCCCGCCCCCCGCGCGCCCTTCGCCACGTCAATGCAGAAGAGTCCTTCCTCCGGTGTCATTGGTTTGTTCTCGCGCCAAATTCCAATAGTGTCGCATTATTGCAACGGCCGTGGCACTCATCCACAGAAGCCGACGGATTTCATGGAATTGCGAAGGTGCATCCAGAGAAATGATTTAGTTAAATTGAATAAACTGTGGTAATAGAAAAGGTAAAGGTAAAGGTATAACCAATTGAGTTGAAGGGAGACTTACTGAGAGTTTTAAAAGGCGAGGGCTATTGGGATGAGATTTTTTATACATTGGAGATGTCACTTGTAAGAAGCCTGCGAGCACTTTTGTTTTTGTTTTTGTTTTCTTTTTCGTGTTCTCAGACATTTTTTCAGCTGTTAAACTCATTTAAGGATTTTATAATAGCGACGCTAGTCGTTCAAGAGCTTTGACAAAAATTTAAAAAATTTAAAAATTAAAAAACTGCGAAATCTTTCAAATTGAAAAGTAAGATTTTTTACTGTGATATAAATAATACAGTACCCTGCTATTACTAAGTGCAAACTTTGTATCTATATATCTAAAACTTGTGCCAAGCACAACTAAATTGAATGTAATTTACTTTGACCTAATTTAGTTGAATAATTTTTAAGTGCAATTCTCTGTCGGGGTTTCTTTGTAGGGATGGGAACAAAATGTAAAGGCTCGAGAGGGTATACATATGATGAAATAAATAAATAAATAAATAAATACATTGGAGATCGATTATATAGGCACGGAGAATATTATTTGGTGAATTTTAACAATTAATTGGTGAATTACAGCAATTAGTTGATGAAATTTAAGAACTAGGTGTTGAAATTCAACAATTGATTGGTGAATTTCAACAACTAGTTGGTGAATTTTCTTCGTGTGTCTAAAAATAAACAATTAGCCCAAAAAATTAATTGTTCATTGTTTGTTTGCCCCGTAGACGCTTCAAATATTAAAAATAGTCGAGGGCCTCCATTTTGCGAGCTGCAGAGGCTTTCTTTTTTTTCTTTCTTTTTTTTTATAAAAAAATCCACCATTCATATAAAATCACCCAAAATATGTTTCTGAAAGAATCAAGAATATACTTTAAATATTCTAACCTAGCAGAATAAGCCGTAATGGTTTGAATGCTTTAAATTTAAAAAATGCATATGTGGACGTCCGCATGAAAAAGGACCACTTTGTCAATATGGAGTTATGCACACTTTGATAATATTGGTAACATTCTGCACATTTTGATCCAAAAATGATCCTCATAGGGTGAAAAATGACGTTGCCAGAGAAGTTGAAAAAAACAACTTAACATGGGTGTAAATGGGAGTTGCTGAGACAAAAACGTGAATATCTTAAAAACTAGAATCGACAGTGGTCCCTTTTCATGCGGAGGTCCACATATATTTTAAGCATAATTTTTTCATCCATTTTACATTAATGCCGCAAATTGTTATATTAAACAAAATGAAATTAACTGTGTAGAAACGTATACGGGGCGAACGAACAATAAACAATTTGTTCTTGCACTAATTATTCGTTTTTAGACGTATATAATCGATCTTTGATGCATGAAAAATCTCACTCCAATCCCCGGCGACTTTCAAAACTCATAGTATTCTCCCGTTAAATGTCAAATGAGTTATATTCAATGGAAACACCTCAAAACTTCTATAAACGAAAAAAAAAATTCAACGAAAAGATATGCCCGATTGACAAAAAATGAAAAACTTTCACTTTCAAAATTTTTTTCACTGATCTCTTCGAAAATGTTGACTTCTGATGGAATATAAATAATCCATAAATATCCTTTCCCCAAGATTGAAAAACTGTTATGACTTCAAGTTTTTACAACCCGGCGGTGATTACCCCATATTTACAGTATTACCCATTTCTAGTACCTTATTAGGTGCAATTATAAAGCCGTCATTTACCTCAATTGGATTCCCAAGGAGTTAGAGTCCTAGAAATTTCCAGTAAAGAAGCTAATCAAAACTCTTCAAAATCATCAGCGATGATTTAAAATGATTGGAATGTGTATTTAAACGAGAAAACTGCGCGATGTCGTTGACATTTTCCCTCCATTTCTCCATTTAATATCAAATAATTTTTCATTATTATTGACTCAATTGAGCGCCGAAGAATGTCGTCAGTTGAGTAAATAAATGTCCGCATTTTAATTGGGTTCAATAATTGAAACGTCAGTGGAAACGCTCGTCCAATAGTAATTTGTATTGATCATTTCGCCGTTAATTTGATGAATTCATTATACAACATTTGATGAGGCTCGTAACAACGCCTTACAAAATACAAATGTTTATCGATTGTACTGACAAATTCACTTGACCCGAATAATGAGACAAAAGGCCACTGTAGATGGGAAAATAATTATTTGTGGATTCATCTGAATAGCTCCAGTCGAGGGCTTATAAATAATAATGATCACGTTATTACGTATAAATTGTAGAGATCCTCGAACCACTGGCTTGATGGATTTACACGATAATAGAAATTTATCACGTTGCATGTCCTAACGAATTTCAATAGTGTTTCCAGAACAGAAATAGAGGAATTGTTCGTTGAATTGACGTCAGTTGGCTCTTTAGTCGAGCGGAAATTGCGATGGGTTTGCGGGTATGTCCTATGGGGGCTGAGTGCGACTGGGGGAAAAACGACCTCAAAAGCCCCCCCTTGGATTTTCAGATAAATGAGCTGAGAATAATGAACGAAATCCGGACAACTTTTCGCTACTGTCGAGAAATCCTTTTCCCAGGGGGTGAACTAGATGACGCCACTTCGTTATTTCGGTTGGATCTGCTGGGATTCATGCGAATGCTAAAGTTTACGGTTGATATTTGACAGAGAGGGGACATGAGGGTGAGGATAACATACCACTGCGACTTTAACTCGATTTAAGGGGAAAAATCATGAAAGTTCAGTTTTAATTAAGAATATCGTGCGAGAGCTACTCAAGCTCTTTGAATTCTCCATAAAAACATGAATATTCAACATCAAACTACTTGAATTTTCCTGATTTATTTTAAAATTGAGGGAATAATTAAACTGAAATGAACAGCTTTCATTGAATTTTCCATATAATTTTGAACGTTCAATGACGGAATTTCTTGAAATTTCAGTGAAATTATAATGTGATGAAAAGTTCCAAGAAGTTTACCCGAAATTTCAGCCAAAAATTTTTGATAGTGTTGTTTCCAAATAAATGTGCCACTCTCACTTGAAATATCTCGATAACCATTGAGAAGTCATCAAGACATGCAGTGTGAAAAATTAAGGGATTTTTATGACGAATAAGATGGTTTTTTACTCATGTCTCTACGACTCACAATTCTCAAGATGTTACCATTTGTTTCAGTAGGTAGCTTAAGACCTTTAGTTATTGTTCGAGAGCGTGCACAGTGGGGGCGTCCCTATCCACAAACGTCCACATCCTGAGAACTACGACTTCTAGAGATATGAGTTGAAAACCATTTTATCTGCTATGAAATTCTCTACATTTGTCACACTGGAAATCTCGATGATTTCCCAATAGTTTTCGAGATATTTCAATTGACAGTGGGGCATTGTAGCGACAGCGAGAGCACCTTTACTCGAGAGTGCATCCGTAGTACATGTATACATGACTGTGGGCATCGTATTCCCTCCAAGCGCAGTCGTCGACTGCGCAACTTCCGTCGGGTTTTTCGTGACATGAGATTCATCAGGGATTACTGTGCCACAAAATTTCGATAGAGAGGTCCCTCCAACGACATCTCGTTTCCTTCGGCAACAGAAATAGCTAGATATGATATTACTGGTGAGCACTTCAACCGTTGAGGGGAATTATCAAGCGCTTTGATGAACGGAGATAGTAAAATTGGTCACGAGACGAATTTCAGATAAAATAATAACATGTCCGACTGCAGCATTTTCTTCTGAAATCCTCTAGAGGTGAAATTCGTTAAAAAATCACACCACCATTGCGAATACAACCAATTGACTCAGTGATATTTATTCAAATCGAAAACCCATCGTAAACGATAATCATCGCCGGATAAAAATCTTTACGATCATCGTGCTTACCCCCTAGACGCCCAGCAATGGTAATTACCAGGTTGTAAAATTGGATTACTGGTCTTAAGTCGTAACGTTGCAGTTTGGTGTTGTGGCGCCACTTTAAAAGCCAGACTACACACCCGGTGCACACACACACGACGGAAACGAGACTTTATCGCGGATAGAAAATGCGGGCGAGTTGAGCTCACTCGTTGACATTTATTTTTATTGTTATTTGGGTGATAAACGGGTAACGATCATTGTTCTTTGTTATTAAAATGTTGCAATTCATTAGTACTGAATGAGAAAAATTAATAAAACCAATCGACATCTCTTTTGAAATCTTTTGGGCATTTTTTGTTGTTGAAATGCAGTTCATTCACTCATTTATTTATCTGTCTTCATTTTTGTAATTTAAATATTATTGAGGATTCTATTTCCTTTGATACTGAAATCTCGTTATTATCTAGTATATATCCTCTGCTCTATTCATGAAATCATTTTGGAAATTGAAAAATTATCATCATGAGATCGTCTTGAATAAAATATATTCTTCCTCTATTCATTTTTTTTCAAGACATCTGCGTACAGTCACTGAAGGGAAATGAAAACATTGAGAAAATAAAGTTTTCCACGAGTTCCTCAATCTCTGCTTTCTCATTCTCCTCGCCACCATGAAGATTTACTACCTGAGGTATTTACAAGAACTTGTTTGAGGGTGAATTGGCACCTTTTGGGGGAACGATAAAATCGATGAAGGCATATCGATCCGAGGGGGCTGGTACCTGGGGCACCACCAAAGCGCATTCCACTCGCCCAAATGGTCGTCAAATGACTCTCCTGCCAGGCCTGCATTCGCTTGGAGGGATCGTGTCGTTAGGGTCTACTGATTCACCTCAAACTCCCTTAGGGATATTTGTTTCCTGGACCCTTTCCATCCTCGTAACAACGGTTTTTCAACTTCATTAATCTTCCTCAAAATATACCACACTTCTCGTTTCTCCTCCCGATGTGGGAATGAGAAGGAAATCGAAACATTTTTCATTTCTGGTTTCTGAGGACTCATCCTCGTTCATCGAATTCATCGGGAGTGATTTTAAAAATCTAGTCGGGGTGAATAGGGTTGAAAAGATGGAATGATTTTATGAAGATTGAATTTTCTTAGAATTGTACGTGACTCTTAGATATTCAGTAGCTGATTTGAAATTCATTCAAACGACTTCCGTTATTTATGCGGAAGGAAGGGATGTTCGGGGGATAAATTATAAAATTTGAGATTCGACTGAATATTCTGACTGAATATAATAATGACTTCTCAAATTTTTGTGCAACGGGAAGCCGAGAATTGTCCCACTTACTTGAATTTTCAATCGAAAGAACACACAGAAAAAAAATTATCTGAATTAAATGAATTCTTTATTAGAATCAAATGAACGATTAATTTGATTCAAATATAAGTTTTTTAAATTAAATTGTATTTGAAGTTTATTTAAATTTAATTTAATTTAAATAAGCCATTTTTCTGCGCGAAGTGAATTAATTGGAAATACAGGAACATTGACCAGGATTTTCTGGATTTTTATTCATTTTCATGGAATGATTCAACTAAAATTGACAGTTTTCATAAAATTTTGCGTTTTCAATGATGAAATTCGTTGAATTGAATTGAAAAAAATATCCTCAAGCAACTTAACCAACCAATTTAATAATTGAAGTGTAGCCCTTAAAAAGCCCCAAAATTTCCTTCCTTGAAAATATCTAAACACCATAATTTTCGAAAGGCCGCACTCTCCCCCACCTAGACAATACATAATACAAGAACATCACTGAGTCAATCTTCCCCCCCAGAACAAAATAACTCGTAATTGTGTACAAACATTCCCAATTTTCCGATGCAAATTTCCAGATATTATAATAATATCTATCAGACGTCTTACTTGAGACATTGAAAATTCCAATAATCTTAAAATTACCCATTAAAGCACTAGTTCCCTCAATATCAGAGTATCCACGGAAAAAAAACATCCTCAAACAACTTTGAAAATCTCCAAATCCAGTCTAGCCCTTAAAAGACCCAATGTTTCCTTCCCTGAAAATAAAACCATAATTTTCCAAAGGCGGCACTCTCCCCTCCCAGACAGTACTTAATACAAGAACTTCACTGAGTCAATCTTCCCCCAGAAAAAAAAACCGTGATCGTGTACAAATGATTCAAATTTCCAGATATTATAAAAATACCTATCAAACGTCTTATCTGAGACATTAAAAATTCCAATCATCTTAAAATTACCCATTAAAATACTGACTATCAGAGTATCCACGAAGAAGAAAACATCCTCAATCAACTTTAAAAATCTCCAAGTCCAGTCTACCCCTTAAAAAACCCCATGTTTCCTTCCCTGAAAATAAAACCATAATTTTCCAAAGACGGCACTCTCCCCTCCCAGACAGTACATAATACAAGAACTTCACTGAGTCAATCTTCCCCCAGAAAAAAAAACCGTAATCGTGTACAAATGATTCAAATTTCCAGATATTATAAAAATACCTATCAAACGTCTTATCTGAGACATTAAAAATTCCAATCATGTTAAAATTACCCATTAAAATACTGACTATCAGAGTATCCACGAAGAAGAAAACATCCTCAATCAACTTTAAAATTCTCCAAGTCCAGTCTACCCCTTAAAAAACCCCATGTTTCCTTCCCTGAAAATAAAACCATAATTTTCCAAAGACGGCACTCTCCCCACCCAGACAATACATAATACAAGAACTTCCTGATGGATCCACCGAGCTCAATCTCCCCCCCTCCTCTCCAGAAACAAAGAAAACGTAATTATCCGGATCTACTACAACTGCGGTTCCCGGTTCAACGACTCTCGACCGAGCTGTGACGTCTTCGAAGGGTGAGAGCAAGCGAGAAGGACTGCCCGAGAAAAGTGCCATTAGGGGAAGAGAGGGAGAAATGTTGCTGCTTCCTCCCTCGTTTTCTTTTACACCCACCAACCTGTTTCCGTGAAATCTCCTCTGATGTGACATCCACTCATACAGCCATCTCCTGTCCCTAATCAAACTTCCACGGCGTTAATCCCAGCGTTCCCAGCGTTCCTCACACCGTAACCTCTCGACACCCTCGGCCCGAGCGATCTTTCCTGCTGGAATCATTTATCTTCATCCCATGGCCAATCGTATTTCTTCATCGAACCGAGCAATTCAGTCCAAATACCGAGGAAACCTCTTCCTTATTGGGTTTGCGAGACAAACGTTGGCTGTATACATCAGCTAATCGACTCGGCTCCTCCTATTTTCCGGAAGTTCGTTCTTTCCACTCGCTTTGATATTATATGAGGTTCATTTACTCGGGGATTCTCCCTTTTGTGGATAAGCGGCTGAACCAACTTCATCAGATTGGGGGAATTGTTGCGGTGGTATCAAATTTTTCCGTTTGTATGAACTTCTTCATTGAAGGTTTCGCACTGTCTCGGGGAACTGCTTGCGCAAATCGTTTTCAGGGAGTTTTTTATGCACCGAGAAAAAAATTACTTCTGTCAGGTAAATTTACTTGTCAAGTAAATGTACAATGTTAAACATTTGTGACTTCCGTGCCAGATTGTGGAAATTTTTATCGTGGTCAAGGTTCACTGAAATTTCGGGAAATTTCGTCATTGAAAAATCAAATATTCCATTGGTTTTCTGTTTAAATTGTCTGGAAATTAATAAAATACGTGATTTTTCGGTTCAATTATTCTGCGAAAAATCAGGAAAATCCAGGGAAAAATTAAAAATTCATGTCATTTTATTTTTGAATATTCATGTGCCACTGAAAATCTCGGGGAACTGTCTGCGTGAAACCGTTTTCAGGGAGTTTTTTATGCATCGAGAAAAACATGACTTCTGCCAGGTAAATTTACTTGCTAAAAGTAAATGTACAATGTTAGAAATTTGTGACTTCCGTGCCAGATTACGGAAATTATTATCGTGGTCAAGGTCCGCTGAAATTTCGGCAAATTTTGTCATTGAAAAATCGAATATTCCATTGATTTTCTGGTCAAATGATCTGGAAATAAATAAAATTCTTGATTTTTCAGTTCAATTATTCTGTGAAAATTCAGAAAAATCAGGAAAATTTAGGGAAAAATTGAAAATTCATATCATTTTGTTTCTGAAAATTCATGAATTTCCGTGACTTCTACTTTAAACTTGGAATTTCATGACCATTTTTTCCCTAAATCCGATTCAATGTCACTCTCATGAAATTTACAATAATATCTTCCATGAAATTTCTAAAAATTTCGAACAGTGTATATAAATATTTGCATTTGAAATGTGTAGATTTTCTTGTAGTTAGTAAATTTACTTAACAAAGTAATTTTATTTCTCAGTGTGGAGTCGTGTTCAAGTAAAAAATCTTTCATGTCTGAAAAGCGATTAATTTGAATTTTCGTTCGCTTTTTTATTCACATAAAAAATTGGGGGAAAAGTTTTACGATGGTGTCAAATATTTTCCGATAGTATGAGCTCCGCTATTGAAAGTTTCGCAGTGTCTCGGGAAACTGCCTCCGTCAAACCGTTTTTATGCAGTTTTTTTATGAAGTCGTATAGGGATTCGCCAATAGTGGCGTTTCATCTATTCTTCGGGAGATTCTTCATTACTTTCAAAAATAAAATAAAACGTATCCGATATTTTCCATGCAATTTTCGCATTTCTCTATTTTATTCAATAAAAAAAAATTATGCAACTTCCAATTTAAGGACATCCAAGTCCTTCAGTTATTTTTTTACACTTTTCTACTTTTGTAGTCGAACATCAGAGCTTCCACTCGAGCTCCATGTGCCCCAAGTTTCCGGACATTTTACAATGACTTTATCATTTAAACTTTACAGGCCTGACCGTTAGAAAACATTTTAAAAATCTGAAAACCAATTTTAAAGTTTACTTTTGGAGGAAAATTGATGGAATAATTAAATTGCAATTTTTTAAAATGACGAGCATTCTCTATAAATAATTTCTATCACTATAATAATTTAAAATTTATAATAATTTATAAACAATGAATTTTTCATCGTAAAACCCATTTATTCGGAATCGCAACAAATTGATTCATATCCAAAATTTAACCAGAAATCGATTTCATACTTAAAAAATACGGTTTCCTATAGTTTAGACAATTTCACTAATTTATTGATGAATAACGAATGTTAAAAAAATATTTGTCAATCTAACTGACAAATTTCATGATTGAAAATGGTTGCATCTATACAATTTAGCCTCTTCCTTCGCTCTCCAGTACCAAAAATAACACTAAATTTGGCCGTATCACCGGCGAGGTGTTACCCAACCTGATGTAAACGTTTATCGATACCTCTCCCGTGAAATCGAACGTAAATATTTGTCCCGAAGTTGACGAAAAACGAGGAAAAGATTGTAATCTACGAGATAGCAAGCCTCCAATCATTCGCTCTAGAATCTTCTCCTCGTCTCAAACACTCCGGATATTCTCCCCTGAAAATAGTGCCAGTGGGAGGGTGAATACCGAGTGGAGGTGGAAGCTAAATCTCCGCAGTGGGGAAACACCCGAGTCTCACCGAGTTGCATTTTTTTCCGTTCCTTCGAGCAGAAAACCAGTTTCCATCGCTACAACTCCGTCCTCTCTTTTATTCTCTGGGTTCA
Organism: Diachasma alloeum; assembly: GCF_001412515.2. Taxonomy (NCBI): domain Eukaryota; kingdom Metazoa; phylum Arthropoda; class Insecta; order Hymenoptera; family Braconidae; genus Diachasma; species Diachasma alloeum. The sequence continues at coordinate 248,884 of NW_021681138.1, forward strand.
CGATATCTTTTAACCACGAGCCTCAGGTCCCAGGTAAATGCGAACGAGAGCCGGATCCTTGGTGATCACTCCTGAGGGACCGCTCGTTGGGCCCGAGAAATATCCTGCTCGCGCCTATGGGTCCTAGCCCGCATCTAACGGTCTCTATTGTCTGGGAGAATTCTCCCCCCACTTCGTGGTAACACAGCATCGGGGGGAGCCCCATGTGCTCCCGCTGTGTGTGCCCTCACTCTGACACGCTCTCTCACGTACTGTCTGCCCTCTGAGGAAACGACAATCACGTAAAGGTGATCTTGAATCGATATGTCGTGACACGAACTAACGATTTTTTTCGCTTTTGTTATTTATGGTATGAGCAGTTTGGTGGGGAGGTTTGTTGGATTGATTTTAATAGTCGCGGACTGTTGAAATTTTTTTTATGAAATTCTTGGTATTAGTTTTACTGAATTTTCAGGAAATTTTGTCATTGGAAATTCACAATTTGATGAAAAATCAATGGAAACTGCAATTTTTTTGTGCATTTAATACGTGAGAATTTTTTGAATTCAGGGGAAGTCACATCAATATATTCTTGAATTTTCAATTAAGGATATCCAAATATCTTTTACCGTTTGGTACGTCATCATCAAATTTATCAATTAAAGTGCGTGATAAAAATTACATTTCGCACAGAATTATTATTTTTTTAAACATTCGTTGTTTATAAATGAATAATTGAAAATATTCAAACATTCAGAAACTTTATTTTCTTAGGCATGAAATTGATTTCTGATAAAATTCTGAATTTGATTTATTTTTTACAATTCCGATGAAATGATTTTTATGGTGGAAAATTGATTGTTTACAAACTATTCATAAAAAATGCTCGTAATTTTAAAAAATTGCAATTTTGAAATTATTTAATCAATCTTTTTCTAAAAATAAATTTTCTAATTTTTCTTCAAATTCAGACCAGCAAAGTTTAAATAATAAAATCATTGTAAAATGTCCGGAAATTTAGGGTTAAACATGATTCAAATGAAAGCTGAAGTATCCAAAAACACTTAATCGAATAAATAAAGTGGAATTACCCTAAAAATCACCCCTTCTCCATAATTTTAACAATCCCATTCCCCGAATGTTGAAAGAGCAGTTGGTCCGCAAGAAATAACCGTCTCGAAAAAAAACTGCAATCTCACGATCATGATATATGATCCCTCCCGGAGTCATCTACGTTTTTCCGATGCTCCCTAGACACACCTGGACCGCATCCCCAGCGCTCTGCCCGCCCTAAGGAACCACTCGGCTCGTAAACCTCATCAGAGGCGGCCTGGGTGTATCGGCTTGGTTATTCACCATATCCCACATGGCCTCTTCGGCTGCATAGGTGTTATCGAATGCCGTTGAGACGCGCAATGTACACAATTACAGAAATAGAAATGCATGGTCAAGCTCTGGCACATCCGCAGAAATGAGCCATTTGAATAAAATAAAAATATTATTCGACATTTTTATGTCCAGATCGCCAATCTTTTTTTGATGGAAATTAAATGATTCATAAATTTATTTAAATGGAATCAGAATTTGACCCCCGTATAACCTTCATACGAATCTATAGAGATATGAACATATTAGAGATAGAGATATAAATTTATTCTCAATGGCCAAAACCAGGGGCGTGTCCTAAATTTTTAAACCGTATTTTTATTATTTTACTAGGGGGCTCCGCCCCCTGCTCGCTTCCCTCACCAATCCCGGAGGGGCTGACCCTCTCGCTCGCTTCGCTCGTCCGCCCCCCAATCTTCTTGGGTATGTTTAGGAGTTCCTATTATGTAGGAAAAAAATTATTAAAATAATCTCCCTCTGTTGAACAATTGAGATTTTTATTATTTACAAAAGACTACAACCAACGTCTCTTGTCTTGAGACTCAACCATTCATTCATTCATTTATTCATTTTTTCATTTATTTACATAAAATAGTAGGCGATATACTCTTCTCATCATTTTTTAAGGATTTGACCCCTATGTGATCCCCATATGACATTCACATGACCCGATATAATCCCCATATGAACTTACAGAGATATGAACATGTTAGACAGATAGAGATAAGAGTTTATTCTCAATGGCATCATCAAGGCCACAGATAAAAAAGAGGGTCAGAACCAGGAGCGTCTCCTGAATGTCTAAACGTCATTATTTTTTTGTTATACTAGGGGGCTCCATCAACTGCTCGCTTCGCTCGCCAATCCCGTATTGCCTTGCCCCTCCGCTCGCTTCGCTCATTCCCCTCAATCTTCTAGGTGTTTAGGTGTTCTTATTATATAATAAGAACACCTAAACATACCCTATCTATGTATACTCTATATTCTATAGAAAAAAATGATAGAATGATTTAGCTCCTTTGAAAAATTTTATTAAATTTTTATTATTTACAAAAGGCTCCTACCAACGTCTTTCGTCTTGAGACCCAACGATTCATTTTTCATTTATTCACATAGAATAGTATGAGGTATACTCTTATTATTATTTTTCAAGCATTTGACCCCTATATTATCTCCATATGACCCCATATGAACTAGGAGATATGAACATGTTAGAGGGATAGAGATAATAATTTATTCTCAATGGCATCATCAGAGTCGCAGTAAGGGTCGGATCAAGCGCATCTTTTCTACACCTCCTTATTTTTTTATTATATAGAGACAAGTAAAAATTTAATTTGCGATAGATAATAGTGGAGATGAAGCTGGACTGAGAAAATACAGAATGAGGATCAGGATGAGGATGAGGATGAGACTGAGACGGTATAAAAAATGAAAGATTCCCCGAGCCGACAGACCGGCTCGGGGAGCTTTGTTCATGACCAGAGGGGGATGTCGAGGGCATATACCTGGTGCAGTATCTGTGTGTGTTTATATGCAAGCTGGAGCCGCTTCGGGGCTCAATGGAATGTAGATGGCTGGGTGCAATGGTGCGGGAGAGACTCTGTGGCAGGTCGGGGAGTCAGCGGTGTGCGAGATACATCGCCCTCGGAAACAACTGAAAAAAATATAAAACAAAACAATAAACAGTATAAAACAGCAAAATGAAACAAAGAGAGGGAAATAAACTCCGGGGAATACGTGTGGGTGAGGTACACAGCGTGGAAGAGTCACTGGAAAAAAGGAAATTGTCGGTGTATGATGTGGAATAAAATGAAATTTTCAAAAGTGAAGGAACAAAAAAAACATGAAAATGGCCGGGGTTACGGGGGAATAAAGGAAGAAGCACATGGAGACGGTTTGTGCTGATATGGTGGGAGGTGGGGGAGGGATAATGGAGTGAGAGCAGACGGAGGAGAGTGGGTGCTGAGCCAGAAAACGAAGAAGAAGGAAGTCGTGGCCACAGCCCCGGACGTGTGAGACTCTTCCACGAAGTGGATATACCTGGCCTCGGGTTCATTCTCTTGGGTTTTTTATTACTTCTCTTTTTGGTTTATGGCTGGCGGAATTCGCTGACGATATTGTGGACTTGACTTCCAGTTATTACGGAGAGTTTTAGAGGGTTTGGTGGGATTTTTTCGGGTCAGTGACGTTGGAATTATTTTTTCAGTAATTAAATTTCCTCAACAGTTGGAGTACTCATCAGTAATGTAGTTAGGTAGACATCTCATGTCAGGAAAAACCCAACGGAAGTTGCGCAGTCGACGCAGTTCACCCCTAGAGGGTTTTAGAAGAACGCGCTGCAGTCAGACATTTTATTATTTTATTTGAAATTCATCTCGTGACCAATTTTACTACCTCCGTTCATTAAAGCGGTTGATAGCTCCCTTCAACAGTTGAAGTGCTCACCAGTAATATCAAATCTAGCCACTTCTGATGCCGAAGGAAACGAGATGTCGTTGGAGGGACCTCTCTATCGAAATTTTGTGGCACAGTAATCCCTGATGAATCTCATGTCACGAAAAACCCGACGGAAGTTGCGCAGTCGACGACTGCGCTTGGAGGGAATACGATGCCCACAGTCATGTGTACATGTACTACGGATGCACTCTCGAGTAAAGGTGCTCTCGCTGTCGCTACAATGCCCCACTGTCAATTGAAATATCTCGAAAACTATTGGGAAATCATGGAGATTTCCAGGGTGACAAATGTAGAGAATTTCATAACAGATAAAATGGTTTTCAACTCATATCTCTAGAAGTCGTAGTTCTCAGGATGTGGACGTTTGTGGATAGGGACGCCCCCACTGTGCACGCTCTCTCTCAATAACTAAAGGTCTTAAGCTATTTACTGAAACAAATGGTAACATCTTGAGAACTGTGAGTCGTAGAAACATGAGTAAAAAACCATCTTATTCGTCATAAAAATCCCTTAATTTTTCACACTACATGTCTTGATGACTTCTGAATGGTTATCGAGATATTTCAAGTGAGAGTGGCACATTTATTTGGAAACAACACTATCAAACATTTTTGGCCGAAATTTCGGGTAAACTTCTTGGAACTTTTCATCACATTATAATTCCACTGAAATTTCAAGAAATCCCGTCATTGAACGTTCAAAATTATATAGAAAATTCAGTGGAAGCTGTCCATTTTAGTTCAATTATTCTCGGAAATTCAATAGAAATCAGGAAAATTCAAGTAGTTTGATACTGAATATTCATGTTGTTCATTCCTGCTGTTACAAATTTCAAACTTCATGGAATTTTTAATTAAATCTGAAATTTCTTCATTTTTTTACAACGCCACCCTGTCAATTGAAACATCTGGAAAACTATGGATGACTCAAAAATCATTTTATTATTCATAAAATAAAATGCACGAGGTCGACATTGGTATTGTTTTTTTCTCCTTCCTGTGGAGGGAGTTTTTGCATCGCATCTGCTTTCATGTTGTTAAAAATTTATGCGAGGTAAATGTGAATTATTGCACAGATGGGGTTAATGGTGTCATTTAAATTGTAATGATATGTGGGCTTTTAAAACGTGACGGGTGTGTTTGTTTCAACAGGTCCTGGATAATTCCCTCCCGCTCTTTAATCGTTTGTTGGTTTTTTTTTCAAGCGTGGGCGGGGGCTACCAGCGTCCCCTGTACAGACCAATTTATATAATCAAGGGTAATTATGCTTTGGCATTAATGTATTTGGTACTCAAGAATATCGGTTTTGGGCGGCCGGATAATTAATGCCCTGCTCTCTGTGTGTCAATTTTTTATCAATGCCAAGAGTCCGAGTTATGCCTGCACTCGTTGGGATAAAGAGCCAAACCACTCTGATCCCATCTTTTTTTTTGGAGTACAGACCGAGGAGATGAGCGTATGTGGAGCTCTTCAATAAATCCGTATTTACTGTGGATTGCGGGAGAGGATCACGGACATACTCGCTCGTGCACTCGGAATAATTCGTGGGGAATAATCTCGTCAAAGAGCTTTTGACATAATTAAAAAAAGAAAGTACCTTTCCCCGAATCAATCATCATCACACGGAGAGAAATGTTCAGTAAAAATTACGGAACTCACAATTCACTCACCGATTACGGAGTCGACTCAGAAAATTTAAGTGACGATATCGTAAATTTTCACAAGAGATTCGGATAAAAATTATGGAACGCTCCGGAAAAATTCCGTAACAGTTCCGTAAAATTTCCTACAACCACATTTCGCTCCGGAATTACGGAAAAGATACGTAATTTTTATTGAATATTTCTCTCCGTGCATCATCATCATCATCATCATTATTAATTCAGTCATTTGAAAAATTGATGAGGTGAAAAATTCCAAATGAGAAATTTCATATCGAATGTAAGTAATTAGAATAAAAATAAAATTTTTACTTTAAGAAGTTGCTAATTCGTCATCGAATCTCTCTTTTCTCTCATTTGTGATGAAATGTTCTTGTTTTTCTCTTGAGGCCACTTAATTGTGAAGGACAATTTAATTTAAGACATGTTAAGACGACTTAATTTGAGAATTTGGACATAAAAATGTGCCTTAGTGGCTAATTTCGTGATAACTGAAGTTTCAAATGTCTTGAATGAAGAGTTTTCCGTCTAAAAACAAGACATTTCGTAGAGAAGACAATTTCATAATGTCTTGAAATACAGTAAAAAATACTTGAAGAGTATTCACAAGACATTAAACCCTTTAAGACATTTCAGTGCCGACAGTGAAAATTTTATTGAGTAGCTCGTGAATTCCTCCCGCTCTTATATGAAATTTTCACAGAAATCCCCGGAAATTTACCAGAAAAACCCAGAAATTTTACCTTAAGGGGAGACGGAACTGTGTTTTCTCCTACAATTATTAATTTCTATCTATGAAATTACTTTACCGACTCGATTATCGCATTGTTGAGTCAATAAAATAGTTTAATGAATAAAAAATAATAATTGCAGGCGAAAACACAATTCTAAAGATTCATATAAACGCAGGGGTTCCGTTTCCCCTTAACAACACCAGAATTTTTTTAAAGAATTCCTCTCCGTGTATTTGGAAAACCAAATGAGACATCATAACTTCAAAAAACATCCTCCAGTAAGACACTCAAAACGTCTAGAATACAAGTCCTAATATCTCCCTCCGAGCCCCTAAAAGTGCCATAAATTCACAGACGTCTCCCAAAGGGGCACAAAATCCCCCTAATTTCAGGCACCAGTCTCTGTACAACTCCGACCGTCCACCCTGAATTCCTAAACAAAGAAAATCAACCAGCATCGTTTTGTAATTACCTGAAAATATCTGCTTGTTACATCACGACAAAAACACGTGTAACGGAAATTTCGAAACAACCACTCCAAATATACTTAACACAAGTCCATAAATAGTTCAGATTTATGTGCCATATGTTGTCCCAGGAAGACCCGAGAAAATTCCCCAAGAAATTGAAAGGGAAAGTGGCTATGAAATTTGAGGAAGTGGGCGGGCTATTTGCCGCGTGCCCTTCAGTAGGTCTCCCCCCTCAGCCCCCGCAGCCCCTCATCGCCCGCACTATTTCGAAGGTTTGTCCATGTAACCCAACACAACTCGCCATGCACAAGTTGCCAACAGACTCGTGGTGTGGCCTCGGCGCGGCCAGTGCCGATGCACAAGTGACCTCGAGCAACCACTGGTTGCTTCCAGCTATACCAGGGTCTTTTGCTCGTCTGTCCAAACGACTTAAAAATTCAGAATGCTACCTCGAGGAGTCAACCTCAAAGCAATTTAGGAATGCACATTAACCGGGTAGGAGTTGACCTCAGGCATTAATCGTCATTGCGCTTAATATATTTGCGGTTCTCAAAGGGCTGAGGGAGATGGGTACGCGGTGGAGAAATTTATTGCTTTTCTGGTGTTTTAATTACGGATGGAATATTCTTGGGGTGGGGTTAATTGAGACACCTGTGCTCCTTCTTTGGGGCGGTTGGAAATTCAATCGTCGGACATTTAAGTGTTGGGACGTATTTTTGGGGATGAGGTTTTAAATTGAGATGTTTGGACGAATTGACGAGGGCACGGGTCTTTGTTATTAAATTACGGCAGTACTTTTGGAAAAGTCTGGAAATTTCGTGGACAGTTGTAATTTTTAGTAGGAAAAATTGATGACATTCCAGATTTCATTAGAATTTCAATAAAATTCCGGTTTTTTGTGCATCAGAACGACGATGATTTCCTAACTGACTTGAAATTTCAATCAAAACTTTGATATTTAGTACCAAATTATGCTAATATTTTAGTTAATTGAACGCTTAAGAATACATTTACCAGAATTTTCCTGATTTTCATTCACTTTTATGGAATGATTGGACTAAAGTTTTAAGTTTTCATCGATTTTCCCATAAAATTTTCAATTTTTCATTACAAAATTCCTTGAAATTTCAGTGGAATTAGCATGTGATAGAAAATTTCCAAGAATTGCACGAGAAATTTCAACCACAAATTTTTAATAGTGAATATGATTTAGAATTAAGACACTCTTATCTCATTTTTAAGACGCCTGTGCGAAGAAATTGTATTTCTTTCTTAGTCCTATAATTAAAAGATTAAAACATATATCCGAGACACGTTAGATGTCTGTTTTTCGAACGGGAATGGCGTCTCATCTCAAAACATACGAAATAATTTTAGGAAATGGTAAAACCGCTCTATTTTAAGACGTCATTCACCTCAATTATCGGCGATAAACCTGATAACATAAGAGTTCCTGCTTCCCTCGTGGTTCCATAATCATGAGCGAAGGTGAACTGCTCTCCTTTCATATTACTCCACACCACAATCAAAGGCAGAATTTATTTAATAATCATTAAAAAAGAATTTTAACTCAAAATTGAAATTTTCATGTGGTGATTAATCGTTGACATTTTACCACAATTTCCATTGATTTTTCCATAAAATGTTGAATTAATTGTAAGTTAATAAAATTTTTAATGACGAAATTTCTTGAAATTTCAGTCGAATTATGACATGACGAATTGACATTTTCATGTCGTGATTACTCGTTGACATTTTATCACAGTTTCCATCGATTTTTCCATACCAGTTTGAATTAATTGTAAGTTAATAAAATTTTTAATGACGAAATTTCTTGAAATTTCAGTCGAATTATGACATGACGAATTGACATTTTCATGTCGTGATTACTCGTTGACATTTTATCACAGTTTCCATCGATTTTTCCATACCAGTTTGAATTAATTGTAAGTTAATAAAATTTTTAATGACGAAATTTCTTGAAATTTCAGTCGAATTATGACATGACGAATTGACATTTTCATGTCGTGATTACTCGTTGACATTTTATCACAGTTTCCATCGATTTTTCCATACCAGTTTGAATTAATTGTAAGTTAATAAAATTTTTAATGACGAAATTTCTTGAAATTTCAGTCGAACTATGACATGATAAAAATTTCCAGTTCATTCTTACTGCCTAGGCATTAATTTAATTTAAGACTAACCTTAAGACATGCATCCGAGATATTTTAAACGTCTGGATTTTAACCGCGAATGACGACCCATCTCAAAACCCCCGCAATAATTTCAAGAAATTCTAAAACCGTTCTACTTTAAAACATCATTCACCTCAATTATCGGCGATAAACCCGATAACATGCGAGTTCCTGCTTCCCTCATGGTTCCATAATCATGAGCGAAGGTGAACTGCTCTCCTTTCATATTCCTCCAGACCTCAATCAAAGCCACAATTTATTCAACAATTTAAAAAAAAGAATCGTAATTCAAAATTGATACTTTCATGTGATGATAAATCGTTGACATTCTATCACCGGGACGATATCTCAGCCCCCGACCGAGTCATTAAAATCATATAAAATTCTGAAAATACTCGTTACACTTCCGGCAAGTTGCACAAGTCAAGCGCTCGCCACCGATTGCCTCTGGGTCCTTCCGGCATAGAATTCAATACTCTCGATCTGGAGGAGTGAGAAAGTAACAGTTACGGAAGTTGTGCTAATTTTAAATTGCCCACACTCCAGCATATAACCATCTGCCATTGTAATTTCACTCGAAGTATTCATCCCATTCTAAATATACAATATACAATTTTCCGGAAATTGCTGGTTGTAACGGATAATCGAGAAGTGCGTAATACCGCAGTTTCACTTTTTTTTTCTTCCGTCGACATTGCCAAGGACACGGATTAATAGACGAAAATGTCAATGGTTTTTATTAAATCCCGGAGCATGGAAATTATGGAACATAAATTATCACCGGATAATGCATAATTAATGGCCGATGAGGGGTATAATTTTCCCGCAAATGCCCGCTCTCACAGTTTTCCAATAAAACGCATTGACTAATTGATATCACACGGATGCGCGCTGTAAATCACACGGGGATAGTCAATCGACATATTCACGTGGAATATTTTATTTCAAATCCATTGAGGGTATATATCATGCATCGCTACATGCATCGCTGCGTGTTGCATTCTGGTTTTTTTCAACATTTTCTTGTTGTATTGGAAATTGCTGGGCATTCCGGGGGGCTAATTAATTATGGGATTCTCCTGCAAATTAGTTTAATGCGGGATTTTATAATAAGATTCATTTTCTAGTTGTTACGAGGGGGGAACAAGTGGTTTATTTTATTTAATAAATTAATTTTTGCAGCGTTTTGGTTGTGAAAAGTTGGGCTGGGGATGTCTTCTTGATATAAAATTGTGATTATTGAAATTTCCACTGAAATTTCGGGGAAATTTATCGCTGAAATTTCGCAATTTGGTGAAGTAATTAATGAAAACTAGATTTTTATTCAATGATTGCAGGAAATTTGATGGAAATGAGTCAATATATGGACCAATATATTCTTGAATTATTCGATTAATTGGAAATTCTAAGTAATTTGGTGGTGAATATTCCCGTTTAGATTAATAATTCCAAAAATTTGGAATGTTCTTAACTCTAGACCTCAGGCGACAAACGTCGCATGTTATTTTTCTTCAGGAATTCTCCAAATTGCTAAAGAACAAAAATTATTTCCCACAGATGAATTATTTTTTCCGCGCGTTACGCGACGTTGCCGGGAACTCGCTAAACGCGCGCGGGCAGTGTAGAGTGAATTCGGCAGCGCTGCAGCCTAAATAACGCAACGGCGAATTCCCGCGGAGGTGACAAGGCCGCAGGCGCGCGTATGGTGCACAGACTAGGGTTAAATTTCCAGTTAATTCTGAAATTTCATCATGTTTTTTTCGCTCTAAATGAATTTAATGTCACTCCCTTCTTTACTAACAATGCATTTGGACTCCGTTCGGACACTAATGACTATTAATATTTTTTAAAAATGTAAAGTTTCCCAATTGTATGACAGCAAAAATATTTTTTTTCCGCACAATACATCATGATTAATTCACTTATAATCGAATGCTGTCGATTGAACTCTAAAAATTTCCATCGACATAAAAATAAGTAATATCGACATGACAGCCGAAGCCGCATGATGCATCGCCGGATTATAACACTATTCACGAACCCTGAAAGAATAAAATTTTCCGCATCACCGTCGCCGCATGATTCCCAGAAAAAATGCTCATATCTGTCCAAGTCTTTGTTGTATTATAGAGGAGGGGACATCGATCAAAGCTTTTCATTGCAATTTTCACCCCGAAGCCCCTGATTATCTCCTGGTGAATTGATTGATGGACGTATTTAGCTTGAAATTCTCGATGAAGGATCAGCCACAAAATTTTTTTTCGGGAAAAACCTGGGGGCTGGAGTCAATATCACACCCTCTGCTTAAAATTCCCCCTTTGACGGGGATTTCGAACCCGAGACCGGACCAAATCTGACACGTTCCGGGGGCTCAGAAATTGGGGAATTAGAACGCTGAGCACGTTTGAGGGGATTATTTATTCTGAGTTTATTCGCCTGATGATGTAGACAGCAAAGAGGTTCGAACAGTTTGACGTTGATTGCAATCTTTCGGGCAATTTTGTTCACCGCAAGTGATGTCATTTCAAAGTTAGTATTATCACAAAAATTATTGCAGAGGCGTTCATAAATTTTATAGGGGAGGGCAGGGCAAGATGAACCCCCTGAGAAAAATTGAGTGCTTTTTTTCATAATAATTTCATTAACTATTTGTCATTTATTGTGGTAATTAATATGATAAATACTGTGGAAAACAATTCCAAACTCACAACAAGAGTGTTTTCAGCTAAAAAGTAAATAGACGAATTTTCAAACAATAATAATTATTTTATGTTGAACATTATGCGCAATTATCAGATGTCAATCTAAAATCGTCTAGATTAATTAATCTATTATAATCTAATTTATAATCGTCTAGATTAGATTAATCGAAAAATTTCGAAGAATTTTATATCTGAAAAAATAAATTTATAAAAATAATAAATAATCTCCCTACTAGTCCTTTCATAAATAAAATCGCTCCAAGTGAAATTTCCGTCTATCCAATGACATAACTCCCCACCTTCGAGGTAACGATGACCTCAAACCGGAAGAATATTTTTCAAATTAAGAAGAATATTCCTAATGACAGAAAGATGATTCTCAGAAGAAAGAGAATAGAAAATTATCACGATTTAATGGGATAGAGGGGCCCGGCGTAATAGCTCAGCAATGTACAAAGCAACTTGGTCATGTCCATTATCATAATAGCGCGTCGAGACACCGAATATGGTGGAATAAATTAATAGACATTCAAACGCCAAGTGGGTAAAAAAGAGAGACGGTTGGGAGTAGAAAGTGAGGTTATAAGCGGTTGCGTCAGTCATGATTTCCTGCTCCTCGATGACCAGAGGAATTTACACATTATTCTGGGGTAAATCATATAACCGAGCGAGAGATACTTGGGATTACAGTCGAGTGGAGATGATTTGGATTGCTATGGACGATTGTTATGGATTGATTCTTCTGCTGGAGATGGTGGGAACGGTCATCCTGGGGCATTTTGTGAGGTCATTGTCATCGTTGAGGATAGGAAATAAATGATAATATTGATTATCAAAATAAAACTGACATTCCGATTGGTCGAAGTCACAATTGAGGAAATGATCGAAATAACTGTAGATTCTACCGGAAAATGTCAAAGCCCGCATTTTTATTTGTAGGGTGAAGAGGCCAATTGCACGGAAAGAAATTTTCCGGAAAAATTCTAGTACGAGTACTGGAAAAAATCACAATCCACCGGCTGTGAAAAATTCTTGTGCTGTTAACGTAAAATTTCGCGGGATTTCTGGTAAAATTTCTGGGGATTTCTATGAAATTTTAAGAGAAATACGAGGAAAAATTTACGTTTTCCCCAGTAAAATTTCCAGTCAGCACTGGATTTTCTTCTTGGCCGACACTTTGCGCCTCTTTTCCCGTGCTAGCACTAGAATTTTTCTAAAAAATTTCTCTCCGTGTGCTGGACAGGTAAGGGAAATTCGAGTTTGTGGGAGGATCTACAATAAAAAAATCACCTAAGTGGGGACATAATGGCTTTCATACCTTCAAAAATGTTTTAACTAGCAGAAGAAAATTATTTGAAGTGAAAATAACAAAACGAAGAATAATTAAATTAAGAAATAGTTAAAATGCGGCAGAAGCCGCTAATTTCTGGACGACTGGGCCATATTTTTTTTATTTATAAAATGTCGATCAAGAGAAAAAATAATTGATCACATGACTGTACACAAGTGATATTATTAAAAAGTGAAATAATCAGTACAATTTTCAATTTATTTATGGAATTCTATTCAACAAATTAAAATGGAATTTTATTGAACAAGAAATTTTTTTACAAATTATGGGGATGGCAGGATTTTAAGAAGAAATGAAATCTTGCATGAAAAAAATTGCTAATTTTCGAAAATTTTATCAAGTGACAGTTTCAATGAAATTTCAGGGAATTTCGTCAGTGAATGTTCACAATTTGATGAATAAGTGAATGAAAACTGAATTATAGTTCATTTACTCCACGAGGATTATTAGAATTCAGGAAAATTCACGTAAATATTCAAAAAATTAATAAACAAATATTCTCTTATCTGATTCAGTTATTATTGCCTTCATCAACAACATCTGTGGATAGAAAACCTCAATAGCTTATGATAATGGAATAAATTACGTGGTTTAGAATTTTTTCGGCAAATCCATAGCGACTCGCATTCGGGCGTTACTGTCTTGGGATATACCTTAATGAAAATTTGAGTATATTCCTCGACTATGACTACACCTGAATATTCTCAGTATTCAGAAGAGAATTGATCTTAAAATATTCAAAAGCCGCAATTCCCCCATTTCCGTCGACCCATTAAATAAAAATGATATTATTAAATCATATCAATCGACAATTCCCGTTGGAAAATTCATTCTCCTCAAAGCTATACCACCTCGGTGGGCCTTTCGCCGAGCCAAGCCGGATTATTTCAGGTCACGGCGCCCGGGTAATATTTATGACATCACTCTCGCGACTGAACGAGAATTCAAACGAAAGTAGCGAGATTACTCTCACTCTCGGTTGAAGCGCACCGCAACTGAGACTGTATTCGAAGGGAAAAAACTGTTTGGCGGGAGGAGGAGAGAGAAACGAGTTTGAGCGGTTGTATGTGCTACCTACATGAGGGTTGTGTGTGTAGAAGCCGAGTTTTATTGTCCACGTGTGCATAAATATTACGTGGTGAACGTGAATCTGTGTTGTTTGGTACACATTCGTTGGATTAAACGTTAAAAGGGAATTGGATGAAAATTGAATGATAACAATCGGCGGGGTGATATGTGAAATTGGGGAAAATATTCACGCGCTAATGAATAAAATAAAACGATTTGCGCTTTATCGTCTTTTCGAGAATGGATTTTTTATAATTGTTTTTGTTTTTATTTTTAATTATGCTATAGTTCAAATGAAATATGATATCGTAACGAATGTGCAATTCCTCAATTGTATTCATCATTTACACATTTTTTTCTTTCCCCTGAACCTCTCCTGAAGTTAACGTCTCTCGATTGTTCAATTGATTCTTTTTTCTCTGGTTTTGATCGTTCTTTATTTATTTTAACCCCCGTGCCCTTTCATTGGTGTCAGAAGTGGAATTCGAACGCCACAATTTTCTATCGGAAGATATTGATGCAATTGGTGAGATTATATGTGAAATTGAGGAAAATATTCACGCGTTAATGAATAAAATAAAATGATTTACACCTTTTCGCGAATGGATTTTTCTAATTGTTTTTGTTTTTATTGTTAATTATACTATAACTGTAATGAAATAGGATATTGTGACGAATCTTTAATTTCCCCAATTGAATACATCATTTTCACATTTTTTTTTCTTTTTTCTGAACCTCTCCTGAAGTTAGCGTCTCCCAATTGTTTCATTCATTCTTTTTCCTCTCGTTTTGCTCGTTCTTTATTTATTTTAACCCGCGTGCCCTTTCATTGGTGTCGAAAGTGGATTTCGAACGCCACCATTTTCGATCGGAAAATATTGATGCAATTGTTCAACAAAAAAGTGAACGAAAATGAGTGAAAATTGAATGATAACAATTGGCGAGGTGATATGTAAAATTGAGGAAAATATTCACGCGTCAATGAATAAAATAAAAATATTTGTGCATTATCGCCTTTTCGAGAATGGATATTTTTCGGTTGTTTTTGTTTTTATTTTTAGTTATGCCAACAATAAGTTCGAATGAAATATGTAATTTCCCCAATTGTATTCTATCAATTACACATTCATTCTTTTTCCTCTCATTTTGACACATCCTATTGTATTTTATAGTCACCTCTTTTGATTTAATAAACCTTTATTTACTTCAACCAGACTGCTCTTCAATTGGTGGCAGAAATGGCATTCGAACTCCCCCATTTTCTATCGGAAAATATTAACGGAATTGTTCAGCGAAAAAAGCGAATGAACTGCGAGAAAAGTGTTTCGAATCAAATCATTTTTTTTCCCGTGTTTTTTATTCTATTGAAATAGTATGCATGAGCATTCGGCGGAAAGTTCAAGTATCTTGTTTAAATTCTGCAACTCAAGTCGAGCGTTTTATCGGAGAAGAAGAGAAATATAACCGGGGGCTGGGGTGTTCGTGCGATTCTTAAATGGTGGAATAGAAGGCGTTCAGAGTTCTCCTGAACGCATTAACTATTCTCATGTAAACCTCGCGCAAATGATCCGTAGTGCTCCAACACTTTGGGGTATATATTAGGCGGTGCGAGTTGAGGAGTGGGGGGTATTTCAATCGGGCGTTAAATCGAAGAATAGTTCCATTTAAATTGGGGCCGGAGTGTCGTTCAAGGGGATGAGGAACTTGTCAATGATGGAGAGCCATAATTGAGGTTTTAGTTGCGATGCTGAACATCTGTTTTCGGAGGAATTGAGGGATCTACCGCAATTCCCCACAAAACAGTGAGATAGTCAATTTTATGGCTAATTTAACACCGCTCAATTGTTGAAAATCAATTTTTATGTTTAGCGCTTGCAATAAAAATGAGTTATTTTACGCCGGTTACTTAAGGGGTAACAGAAGGCCATCGTTTTCTCGAAATTTTTTAACAAATTCCCTGCTCAAAACTATTAATATTTTTTTAACCCAAAGCACATTAATCCGGAGGTGATCGTCATCACCTCCTGGAGAGTAATGTCCTTCGATTTTCTTAAATATCGATAACGTACAACAGGAAATTGGTTCAAAAATTTGGAAAATTGAGGGCATTCTGGTACCCCTTAAGGTGATTCAGCTGAAAAGCCAAAATAATGAAAACAAAAACTGGAAAATTCACGGGAGAAAATTCTGAGTATGCTGCATCATTGAGAATTCCTGCACATTTTTTTCAGACCTCACTTTTCACTTTTTCTGTTTTCACTTCTTCCACATACTTTTGAGAGTTCTGAATAGCCCGTCGCTTCAATAGTTGGAATCAACGTTCACCCGGCTAAAAAATTCGATTTTGGCGAAAGTCGACTTTCCCCCTGGAAAAATCCAAGATCTGACACTTTGGCCCTTGTGACCATTGTGACCCTTTGACCGACTTTCCCCCTGAAAAAATCCAAGATCTGACCCTTCGGCTCCGGGTGAAAAATTTTTGTTTTCAGTGTTCACTTTTTCCACATACTTTTGAGAGTTCTGAATAGCCCGTCGCTTCAATAGTTGGAATCAACGTTCACCCGGCTAAAAATCTCGACTTTGGTGAAAGTCGACTTTCCCCCGGGAAAAGCGGAAAATCTGACCCTTTGAAAATTTGAAAAAAAAACTTTTTCTGTTTTCACTTCTTCCACATACTTTTGAGAGTTCTGAATAGCCCGTCGCTTGAATAGTTGGAATCAACGTTCACCCGGCTAAAAAAGTCGATTTTGGCGAAAGTCGACTTTCCCCCTGGACAAACCAAAAATCTGACTCTTTGGCTCCGGGTGAAAAAAAAAATTTATTTCGACATTTGTCGCGCCTCCGAGGGTTTCATTGGCATCAGGGGTCACTAAATACAGAATCAACGTTCACTATTTTTTTATTTAAACACCGCCTGCAAATGGAGAGATGAGGGTGGCTAAAATATATTCTGCAACCCCGTCTCCTCGTTGGCTACAAATTTTAACCCTCCGCATACATGCCTTCCCCTCCACCCGCTCGTAAAATCCCGCGGTCTCGGTAGCATAGAGGAGGACTTCTCAGGACCGAAAAGAACTGAGAATTCGAAAGGTCTCCGAAAAAGTACGTCGCAGAACTGATTAGGACTTACCAGGTCCATCTAGGTCTGGAGAGATCTTGAAAGACCTGTGTACGTCCAATCAGAACCAAATCCTCGACTCGGGATATAAGTGCCTAGTAATTCCCCTTTAGCTACTTCTGAAGGAAACGAGATCATTAAAGCGACCTCTCTATCGAAATATTGTGGGGCAGTAATTCCTGATGAATCTCGTGTCACGAAAAACGCAGCGGAAGTTGCGCGGTCGACGACTGCGCTCGGAGGGGATACGATACCCGGTCATGTGAACATGTACTGCGGATACACTCGAGTAAAGGTGCCCTCGCTGTCGCTACAATGCCCCACTGTCAATGGAAATATTTCGAGAATTATCGAGAAGTCATCAAGATATCCAGTGTGACAAATGCAGGGAATTTCACAATAAATAAAATGGTTTTCAACTCACATCTCTGCGAGTCGTAGGTCTCAGGGTATGGTCGTGTGTGGATAGGAGCGCCCCACGGTGTACGTGCTCTCCCAGAACCTAAAGGTCTCAAGTTGTTTGTTCAACCAAAGGATAACATCTCGAGAATTGCGAGCCCTAGAGACATAAGTCACGAAAATCCTTGAAATTTCCTTGACATTAGTTGGAAATTAACTATTTGCAACTTTTCGTAAATTTCTTTCAAGATAATGAATTCAATATTCTGTTCTTCGAAACGCAAAGTACGTGATGAAGTCTTCAAACGATAAAAAAGTTTATCATGAAAAAATTAGGACACATTACTATTTCATAGAAAATTCATCCCGTGACCCATTTCACCATCCACGTTAACCAAAGCGCTTAATAATTCCCCTGAACGGTTGAAGTGCTTACCAGTAATATCATATCTAGCTACTTCTGATGCCGGAGGAAACGAGATGTCGTTAGAGGGACCATTAGAAGCTTTTTCGACGCTCGAATAAATACCGCGGTCGTTGTGCCGCATTACCTCGTACCGGTGGACCTCTTCCACAGGAAGTATTACGCCACCTTCTTGTATTACTCTTGCCCCTGTCCCTCTTTTTCAATCTAAAAGTGAACAAAAAATGTTAAAGCACACCACTCAGCAATTACAAAAGTTTTTCACTCGACAAGTTGCCACTGTTTCAGTGCTAATGGCTGGACTACAAATTCCATTGAGCCCCGAGTTACCCTGTCCCTCTCAATATCCCCTATAAAAATAAGAGAGAAAAAATATGAACATTAATTAAAAAATAATTACAATTATAATTTGGTTTTTCTAATTGGAAAAAAAATCATCTGTGGAAAAAACGGACATTCGCGTTTTTCTCTCCCTCATTCCGACCGCCGTTTTTCCTACTCCAATTTCCTGCGTTTCGTTATCAATAAAAAAATACCCAGAACCACTCGTGTTTTGCGATAAAACAATTTATAGTCAGAGTCGTAAAATTTTTATTGAATAACGCATGTAAATTAATCCCCAAAATTTCCCTCTCTGTTCTGGCAGTTTTCTCCTGTCGTCCTATCACAACTCCAACTATTTTCGTCGGGGAAAAAAATAAATTCTTTGTTTATGTTCATTCTGTTCGCCTCGCCCAGTGAATAAATGTGATTGATATATTTTTTTCCGCTCCCATTTGTTGTTATAGCTGACGGCATTACTAGTGGCAGTACGTGCACTACTGACATTTCGACGTGAGGAGAGATACAAAAAAATACAACCGTTTTTAGAATAAATTTTCCACGGATCTCCGGGTTCGGAGTATATGGTGAGTTAAGAGTGCCAAGCGCTCTATTACGATGCGCTCACAGACCATATGCGGGATGTGTGGCGTCAGTCTCGAGCGGCTCTTGCATCTCTCCTTTTTTTTTCTGTATGGCCATATTTTTTTTCTATTCTCAGCGTCCCACGACGATGATGCAGTGGTGTCGCCCCATTATTTTTCAGGCATCGGGCCATACGCAGAAGTTAATTTCTTCAGCATGCGTGCTAAGGAGGTTAGTTGTGACGGGCTGGGATTTTTTTGTGGCTGGGGAATTGACGAAAATCAAAATAAAGTGGGAATGGAGGATTTAAATAATCCCCAGGTATCATAATGTCAAAATATATTTGAAGGAGAATATTTTATTGAGACAAACAGCGGTAGAATAACTGGTGTTTGAAGTTTAGGGAGTTTTGGCCTTTTTTACGTTTGCGCCCCGAATTTCACGTGCATTCTGGGGGTTCTGGAGGTTTTACTGGAGGATTTTTTGTTTCACACTTGTGATGCCTCATTTTTTTCAATTTTCAATGGAATGAGAATTCAGAAAAGTTGTCGCCCAAATTTTCAAAATTTTTGAAAATCGAGAATTCCGTGACTATTCAAGACGAGACTAATTTTAACTGATTCACCAATGAAGAAATATACAAAAATTTCATATAACTTTATCGTTGTTAAAAATTTCCAGTTCTTTCACTTGAAATTTCAAGAGCAATTTTCTAACAGTGCACAGCAAAAACGAATATCTGAATTTCACACATCTTCTGTAGACATTTTTCAGACACTAAAAAACATCTGAATAAAATGAAAATTTGTCTGAATTTCAAACATGAATTTAGATGTTTGGGCATCTACTCGTCTGAAATTCGGACACATTTGCATTTTACTCAGGCGTTTTGTAGTGTCTGAAAAAAGTCTACAAAAGATGTGTGAAACTCAGACATTTGTTTTAGCTGTGTGATTTCAACAATCAGTGACATGTCCCTGGAAATCAAGAACATGTTCCTAGTAATAGGCGACATGTTCCTGAGAATGAAAGCAATTTTTCTGTGTTCACTTCCGGTAGTTACAAGCAAAGATCAACGCACCATAAGTCTGTCGAATATACAATTTTCCGGGTTTACTCTGTTACTAGCGAAGAAAATGGATTTGCCCGTTCTCCAGTGATGTGCGGATGGTGAAAATGGCCTCCGGGGGTGGATGAGATAGGTGAAGGAAAGGGGCGATAGGGGGGGCACAGAGACAGCCACTTTTACGCTCGCTTTGGCTCTCCACGTTATTCTCAAGAATACGGTAACTCGTTTGCTGGATAATGAGATTTTATTAAGAGAAAAAAGGAGAGATGTGGAAATGAGAGTAAATGAGGAAAAACGATCGGCTGAGGGAGTGAATAATGAGCATCGCAGCTGGTAATGGGGATTAATAACGTCATTGGAATGTCGCGTGATTGAATGTTTCAGCGTAATTGAGTGATGAAGGAAAAATTGAAAAAAATTCCTGATTCTTCAAGTCTTTTTTCCTCACTCTTTCCCCCTCGATGGGATGACGTCACGGGCCCAGTTGGGAGGGGTATGTGTGCCTCATGAGTATGATTAATTACGGCATTTCACCTGGCTTGTAAAGGGACGAGGGTCCTCGGGAGCTCGTGAACCCGAAGGAGGATTATGTCTCTCGATTAATCGATACCAGGGAAACTCGTGGCTTCTATGTACCCCAGCAGTTGAAGGGAAATTGTACGGAGTGCGAGGGTCTGAGGGCATTCAGGCGTCAAGGGCCGACTGAATCATCGCAATGATGGGGAAATTATTTCCATTCGAACTGATAAATTTTTTATGATTTTTGACGAAAATTTAATGCGGATATTTTGAGATATTTCCACTTTTTGAACCTCTGGAATGTTTTATTCGTATTTTGCAATACTGAATAATTTATGAAAAATTCTGAACGGACACTAAAAGTTTTGGTAGTTCTTCAATTTTTTAAATAAAGTGCAAGAAAAATTTTAGAGTTAGCACTATTTAGAATAACTTGAATGCACTGTTAGAATTTTTTTTAATGAGATATTAAATTAGATTTAGGGAAAAAATGGTTATAAAATTTCAAGTTTTAAGTAGATTTCACGGAAATTCATGAGATTTCAGTGGCCGTCCGATGGAAATTTCACAACTTGATTGAATTTTCAATTTTTTCCTGAATTTTCCTGGTTTTTATGAATTTTTGCAGAATAATTGAACTGAAAAATCAAGTGTTTTATTGATTTCCAGATCATTTGAACAGGAAATCAATGGACTATTTGATTTTTCAATGACAAGATTATTAATTGATATAAACTAATTCAACACGACAAAAGATTTCTTCAGAAAAACATCAAATTTACTATTTACAATAGATTAGAATAGAAAAACTGTAATTTTGAGAGCTAAAAAATGTCATCGATAAATATTCTTTTTCATTTTATGAGGCTAAACGAAAACATTGACACGAAAATTAAAACTCGGTCGATTGTATTTTACATGACCCCACCCAGTCGCCTTTTGAAAAAGAGAAAAGGATCGCAAGTGAAAATTTATTATCTCCCAAAATTGGTCGTGAAGAATAAAGTGAAGAATTAAAACTCTCGTTTTGTCGTAAATAAATACCATATTCGCTGCAGTGTCGCCGGCTGTACACAATGTAGTCGCCTGGTTTTCACGTGCGTAATTTCTACAAACTTTTATTTTCGGGGCCAATCGGGGTCAAGCATTTGTCCTCGGTACATACCAACGCCCCGAACATTACCCAGTGTATAAATACACGAAGAAAGGGGGGTTTATTTATTGAGCACCATTCGCAATTTATGGGGATATTTATTCTTTCGGTTAATCGAAGGAACGAGGGCGTACATGTGCCAGTCGAGGGTAGAGTTTCATTGGCCAATGGGTACTTCAATAATTTTTTTCACTTTTTTTATTTCAATATTTTGACCTCGATGGAGTGTCTCATCTCTCTTCAGAAATGTTCGAAAAATGTTGAATATTCAATTTTCATTTTTAATGCATTTATGAAACAAAACGATTTATTTTAAATTTAATTTTATAGGATTGACAATCCATTGGAATTTTATATTTACTTTAAACTCTTGAACTGAAATTACATTCTGCTTAAACTAAAGCAAAATTAAGTGAATAATTAATTAAATACTTATCAATATTAATTATTCAATTCTTTTAGCGTCAATAGCTCTCCGAATTAACATTATTATAAACATTCCTATCGCCATAAAAAATTAAAATTTCAATTTTTATTCACTAATGAAAATCACTAATGAAAACACTTAAAATGGCAGAATTAAAATTAAAATGTTCTCAAAGTGAATAAAAATGAATTAAATAATTGATAAAATATCTATCAACACCTGTCAATCGATCGAATCAATAAATAAATTACATAAATTCCTAATTTTGTTGAATGTAAAGAAAAAATTGCACTAGTGCGGAAATAAAAAAATTAGTTCAATATTGGCTTGATTGCTCTCGACTGATTTCCTCCCTGAATTCCTCGAGATTTTCACTTGCAGCATCAGAAGTAGAAAAGAAAATACAGATGTTGTAGAGATAGAGTACGAGACAACTCAAAGAAGGAGGAAGACACGGGGAAATGGGGTCGAGTGGCCACTCCTGGGATATAGGGCCCCGCGCGTTTTCACCACGAGACTTGAATAAATGCCTCGGCGTTATAGATATATAACCTATCGTTTTCTCTCACTCGCACTTGGCGTTCAATTCTCTTTTTACTCATTTTTGCGTTTTATTTTTTTTTTCATTCGCTGAAATAAAAAGTCCTCGATTATTCTTCCCTCTGACACTCGTTTCTTTCACCTCGTGTGGGCGAGCCAGAGGTGAGAAATAAAAAGAGGAGTTTAAGGAGGACAAAGAGGGACACTCAATTTTTTCATTCTTCGGGGAATGTGTTGGGGTTGTCAAATTTCGGTGAATTATCGGGGGGAGGGAACTGTGAGGGTAACCCGGAAGAGCTGTTAGGGATATCCAAGTACTTTGGCTATTTTTTCTCCAGTGAAATGCGTTATCATCAGAGCTTTCATTCAAGCCCCATTTGAACCCAAGTTTCCTGACATTTAACAATTATTTAATTATTTAAACTTAGCAGATCTCAATTCTAATCTCAAGCGGTATTGAACCGTTAGAGTAAATTTAAAAATCTGAAAAAAATAGAAATGTTGTTTTCGAAGGAAAATTGATGGAGTAATTTGAAAATTGCAGTTTTTTAAAATTACGAGCATTTTATATAAATAATTCAGTAGCGAAGTGGTCAAACGGTTTGAGTTAATTCGATTCTAGCGCCGGTTCTCGATGAATATCTCAAATTTTAAAGGAGTTGGCAAAATTTTCCTTCAAAACTTTTTGTAAAGAAAAGTGAGGACTATCGAAAAAGATCTTACGAAAATTCCGAGTTATTCAATAAAAACTCAACTGGGAGCTAAGTCGACTCAACAATCAATTTTCCTGAATTTTAAAAATTCAAGAATATATTCACCTGAATTCCCCTGAATTCTATAAATTCCCATGTACTTAATGAGAATTTCATTACAACTAAACATAACAAATTAAATATTGTAATGTTTAATTAGAATGTTTAAATTCCAATTAATGTATTAAGGCAAGTATGAAAGAAATAATGATTTTTAATCGTTTTAATGCTCATTTCCGATTGTCAAGCGACTATTTTCCTTTTAATTACATTTTTTTCTAATGAAATGCAATTTCCCCAAATCGTATGATTTGATCATGAGATATTATCGATGAAAGACAGTGCGTTCTACCCAACTTCCACTCGGGCAGTTATTTATTCATTTTTCATTCAGATACGCGGAGAGAAATGCTCAGTAAAAATTACGGAACTCACAGTTCGCTCATTGATTACGGAATCGATTCGAAAAATTTAAGTAATTCAGATAAAAATTACGGAACGCTCTGGAAAAATTCCATGACGGTTCCGTAAAATTTCCTGCAACCACATTTCGCTTCGTGATTACGGAAAAGATACGTAATTTTTATTGAATGCTTTTCTCCGTGTATACATTTTTCTCTGATTGATTTGGATTTTCAAGACACGTTTATTCAGACTTTCAAAGGAAAATTTTCAACAGTATCAATCTATCTTCCTCACTTCTCTCCAATAAAATTCAAAGTAACACACCCAGCGCTGCTCGAACCCGGGGGTATCACGCTAAATTGGAGCGAGGGTCCCTGAGAGTCTGTTGTTACTCCACTACTTTATATAGATACAAATTGTACCACGAGAAAATGATAATATATCGCAACTGACTGTGCGAGCCTAGAGGCCCATAAATACTGATTTAAAACCGATAACCAATTCCTCTCAGTGGCGGCATTAAATTCACTTTAAAATTATCCCCAATTTTCGCCCCAGCAAAAAGCCGAATAAAAAGAGAGATGAGGAGAGACACGAGAGGAAGAGATAATTCAACAAAAATAACAAATTGACTATTCAATGAGCGGAGAACGAAATTATGAAAATACTTGGCTGTTCTCTCCAGAACTACAGAATAAAAAAATGATGCAGGTAATTCCCAAGGATCGTTACGGGAGCGGAAGTGAACAGTCGTTGATTTTCCCACGTGAAAAGTAAACGTAACAGTTGCCTCAGCAGTCGAGAAAAACGGAAAATAATTCATGTGGAGATATAAGTACTCCGAGTGTCGATATTTATGGGGTGCAGGTAGACAACACGCACCCCAATTTATATACTTTCTCACGTGATGTTTCGGGTTTCGTCCGAGAAAATTGTAGAACAAACACTTATGAAAAATAATATCATTAAATGAGAATATCGGAAAATATTTTTATTCATTCGACTGTTGTTATAAACACAAATTTCTCCAAAAGAGCGCCATTAGTTACATTTTTAACTGTTGTAAGTCCAGATTTTTTATTAATTGAAGTGATACTTTTGATGAATATCAGGGATAGAAACAGATTCGAATCACAAACGAACGGAGTGATGAAAAAATATCCAGCGAAATGATTAAGTTCAACACTCTTCGAAAAACTTTGAAGCTTCATTAACATTGAATTGGATTTACGGAAAAAACTCATGAATTCCAAATTTTTAAACAGCAGGAAGACAAGAATTCCCCAACTCACTTGAATTTTCAATCAAATCATGAATATTCAGTACCAAATTACGCTGAATTTTCGATTGATGTGTTTTAATTTATGGTTTCCATTGAAATCGTAAATTTTTATGTGAAATCGTCAATTTTCAGTAATAAAATTCCTTTAAATTTCAGTAGAACTGTTGAATTTGATAATATTTCCAATGAATGCAGCGGAAATTTGAGTCAAAATTCCTAGCATTGAAATCTCTACTGGAAATACTATTTGATTCTGAAAACTGCCTTTTCGTTTACCTGAAGGAAAGAAAGGCGGCTCACCACTCGCTGAACGTAACATCACTGACAAAAAATATAGTTGAACGCATGTGCGACGGGGATTTTTTCGCCCGTGTGATTGGCAGCCCTCGGCGTCGCCTCGGGGCTCTGACTTCACACGCGTGAAAAACCCGCCGCACTTGTATTGAAATATACTACTAAATAGAGATTTCACTGTTCAACTGATTGTTTTCCTGAAATTCCACGGGGTTTTGCCATTATAATGTCACAATTCGATGATGCAATTGAGGGAAACTGGAGATTTTATTCAATGACGTTTAATAGAAATCAGGAAACGCAGGTGAATGTATTCTTGAATGTCCATTCAAGTGGAAAGTCAAGTAAGTTGGAGGATTCTTATCTTCCCGGCGCTTAAAAATTTGTAATTCATCATTTTCCCCCCTAAATCAAATTCAATTAGATGGATAGAATCACAAACAATAGTATTTCCATTTCATTCCCTTGAAATATAATCCCCAATTCTGGATGTTCAGGCCTACGATGAATTAAATAGGAATTAATATTCACAATCAGATACTGACACTCGTAGTAACATCGTGGCAACACAGCGGGTTTATAATTGAATTCAAGTATTCAAATCATGAAAGTTGTGAATTAATTTGTGTGAGAAAAATTTGCAAAAGTGTCAAAAGTGTCCGTTCTACCCCAGCCTCCCCTAATATTCACATAATTCACTAAATTTTAGAAGCAATATTGAGAATTTTAACTAATTTTTCGTTGTGATTTCTCGTTTCCCTTTTCGTTGTATGGCATTGTGCAAACCAATCGACCTGGCCAGACGATCGGGGCATGCACCAGTGGGTTTTGAGGTACACCAGGCCTCCAGGTATGGACGTGCATGTGCACTCGGGTTTACGGTGTGAAGAGGGAAGGGACGAGAGAGGATCGGCCGAGGGAATACCGGCCCTAGGGCCAGCTGCCGAGTGAACACGAAAAAGCATCGAGTCAGCTGTTTTACTACGTGGCACACGACCGGCATTGGTGACTCGTTGTTTCTCCTCTCTCTCGTGCCAATGCGGATGACGAAGCTTGGGTATATCGGTGGGGAAACAAAACTCTCGAGGGCTGGGGGAGCCAGTGGAGGTGAACTCCGTGGAATTTTCCGTTGGGTGGAGACTGTTTATTTGGATAAATTCTCAGTTTATGCTGATAAATGGGATTATTTCGGGGGTTGAGGAAGATCTGGTTGTAAATTATCATTTTTTCAAACATTACGTTGAGGTAAAAACGAGGAAAAGACTATTCATGATCTTCAAAAATTGGCCTTTCAATAATTACTTGTCTCCAAAAAATAAACTTCCTCATTTTCGCAGATTCATAAAACGTTTCCTAGCAGTTCAAAATGAAGAGTGAAAATTCGGCATTCAAAGCTTGAATAACAAAATACCTGCAAGAAGTTCAATTGCCGCAGAACTCAGATATTCACTTAAAAATGTCGGAAAGAATTCAAATCAGTAGCGAAGCGGTAAACCGGGTGAAGTCGATTTTGACTATTGGCAAGTTTTTGACGAATATCTCGGAATCTAAAAGAGATAGAAAAATTTTTGTCATGACCTTTTTTATAGGCCTCAATTGACCCTATAAAAAAGGTCATGAAAACAATTTTGGTATCTCTCTTAGATTCCGAGATATTCATCAAAAACTGATCAAAACTCAACATCGACTTAACCCGGTTTACCGCTTCGTTTCTGAAATAATCTCAATATTTCAGGGATAGTTGAACTAAAAAAGGGTTTCCAGACATTCGGAATAAAAAATGTTGCATTGCATTTACCCCACAAATTATCATCTCCAGTAGTATAAAAACAGAATTAACAAACGGGAAAAATGAATAGATCTCATTTCCACTTGGTGGTTTTATCACTCGGAAGAAGCTGGAGAACGTTGGATTTTCAAGCTAAATATGAATTTTTCAGCCGCGGGTTGAGAGTTGAGAGTCCCTGAACTGTATCCGTTCGGAGCGGAACATACCGGGAAATACGCAGCGGTTTGAATACATAACGTCCCTCGGCTCGCCCTCAGGCAGGTGCCCCAGTCCCTCCTCAAAGTGCCTCACTTTTATATTATTTCGTAATAAATATGTTTCCACCGAGCGTTTGTTCTAAACCCACAGGGGAAAGAGCTGGCACGGAGGAGCAAATCAAACAGTAATCGAAATTGAATTGGATTTTGCTGTTTAATCTGGATAAAAATGCAGAATAAATATTCATTCTCCTAATGAAAACATCGCATTCTCGGAATCTCTTTGGCATTCGTTAATAGCACGTACGCGCGAGTAAATACATTTTCATGCCATGGAAATGCGAAGTGTGCACAGCAAAATTCATACACAAGAGTGAAGGTTGTTGTATCAAATGTGTGACTTGAATGCACGCTCGAGTCTTCAGCGCATAATGCATGCATTATATGTCACAAATATTGATATATTCCTTGAAAAAATGTGGGACAGCGGAATGGAATTCACTTGGGGACTTTTCGGGGAAGATTGGGATATGTAGCCCGGTGAATGCGACGACAAATCGCGAGGATTTTTGAAATAAGTTACGTTTGGAGACGTCAATATTGGGTAATACCCTCCTGACTCCCTCGGGGAGCCGGAGTTACCTGCAAATATTGTTGAGCTTTTTTTACATTCATGCAAATTCAAAAACATTTTTTTAAGCACTAAATAATGATACTGTTTACAATAAATAACGCATCAATCTTACAGAGAAATATTATGTTATTGAAACCATTAAAATAATAATTAGGTATTAAATAAACTCGAGAGCCTCTCCCGGCCAAAAGGTTAGACACTCCATTAAAGAAACTTCATAGATCTTTTTTTGGTACTAGTTTTTAAGGTTTGTAAATATTGTAAATACTGACTGTTATTCTTGAATAAAAACATGATTGAAAAAAGGGAGCCGGTGATACCCGGAAATTCACCGCTGGAGTGCAGTAAATTCGTTGAGGTCGATATAAATTATTAGGTTTTCTCAACTGAGTTTTTGGGGAATATCTTCGAATCTAACGGCGCTAGCAAATTTTTTGTTGCAATCTTTGTTGTAGAGCGATTTGAGGGCTACGAAAAACGTTATGACAAGAATTCTGCTGTCTGCCTTAGATTCCGAGATATTTATTGAAACCTGACTAGTAGTCAAGATCAACTTGAGGATATCCAAGTACTTTGACTATTTTTTCTTCTTTACATCAGAGCTTTCATTTGAACCTCATTTAACCTTAAGTTTCCGGACATTTTACAATGATTTCCTTATTTAAATTTGGAACCGTTAGAAAACATTTTAAAAATCGGAAAAAAATCCAAATTTACTTTTGGGGGAAGATGGATGAAATAATTGAATAAAAAATTGCAATTTTCGGAAATTTTGAGTGTTTTCGTAAAATATTCATGAACACTCAATTTTTCAGCATAACAATCATTTGTTCGAAATCGTACCAAATTTATTTATATTTAAAATTTCACCTGAAATTGATTTTATGCCGAAAAAAATTAGATTTTCGAAAGTTTAAACAATTTAAATTCTTTATTTATAAACAACGAATGTTTAAAAAGTAATAATAAAAAAACAAAATTTTCCATTATTTAATTTAATTGAATAATAATAAAATATTAAATAATAATGAATAATAATAATAATTCTTTGTAAAATGGAATTTGAATGACTCTGAATATTTATGATTTTTAAAAAAATTTCATGCATAACTGCAATTCAACCTTATTTATTTACGAATCAGAGGTCATTTTCTTAAATCATGAAAAATCGATCGTCTTTTTATGTAAAATTAAAGAAGAAAAAATGAGATTCTCAATCAATTTGATTCGACCGTCAATTGATTAATAATCGATTGATTCCTCAGTCAATTAATTATCAATTAATTACTTATTCATTACATGTATTATGAATATGTGTACGTATGCCCGCATTACGGCCCGTAAAAGTAATCAATCATTAAAAAATGAAATTCATTACGTTCCATAACACTTATGGAAGCGCATTATAAAAATGAATGATAAATGGGAAAAGACTCGATCAATCATAAAGATGGATAATGAAAGAGAAATTTCCATCACTATTTCATTCAATTTGCTGCGTTTACTTTCGTCCCATCATTTGACGTTTATCTCCAACAGCATTATTCAAAATTCATGCGAAATAAAATCAGATAAAAGCTCAATCTCTGACAAAAATGAGGAAATTGTGTAAATTAAACTCATCATTTTTTATTTTTCAAGGTAAGTAAAAGAGAATAAACAGTTCAGGAATAAAAGCCAGGTTATTTCGATATATTTCGACATAAAACCTTCATGACCAGAATAATCTTTTTCAGAAAAGATGGGATTGAGTTTTCGGTCTTTGCCGGTGGAATCGGGGAAATTTTAACTCAACTTTTTCAATTTATTTCGCATCTCACTCTCGACTGATCCCCGTGTGGACTCGAACGTTCAAACAGATAACGACAGCTGAGTAAAATGAGAAAAAAATATCCAGAAGTTTCTGAGAGAAATCTCGACCGGATGTTGCCGATGAGACATTTTTATTCTGTCGATTATTTACTCTGTCCTCGCTAGAACCGCTCGATCCTTCTAGGAGTTTATTTTATTTTTTCTTCACCCTCCGTTGGTCGGAGGAGATACAAACCAGAAGGCGAAGGAGGAGCTGGCTAGCGGGTAATACGATTGCTTGATAATGCTCTCTAAGCACTTTTTGGGGAAACTCGAGAGCTATGTCCGACCCATTGAACCTGTCTGCTTTCATTCCTTCGGGGGGGCTTTTTCACTCGTTGAACTACCGGGTTTTATCTATTTTACTGGTGCATCAGTGAGGGAGCACGGGATGCCACTCAGCAAAGTGCTACATGGTGTTTTCGGGGTAAATGGAATAAAAACGCCAGGAAATTCTCAACTTCTCGCGATCATTATTGGAAATCAATCGAGAATGTCACTTTTTCTCTTCATTTTTCTGTAAATGATAAGTTTGGGTGAATTTTGTATAAATAATGCAATTGCAAATTCTTGATTTATTCTTTCACTTTTATTTCTTTTTGATTCGTATTCCTTTGGAAGATTGATCTTATTTTTGTGAATTTCCATTTTATTCTTATTGTAATATTTTATTCAACGTGAGGTCATTGAATTGCTCAATTTTTAAGGGCCAAATGAATAAATAAAGATAATCAATTTGAATTCCCTTGAAAAACGGATTTATTCAAGATAAAATGTTGATACTTCATTTATTCTTTCATTATTCGTATTCATTTAAGGATTGAATTAATACGGATACGAATTCCATGAATCGTCTCGTCGTTATGAATTCCACTTTCATTTTTATTTCACAAGTTTATTAAATTTGAATTCATTGAATTGTTTTATTGAACAACGGAATAAAAAGATCGCTGTCATTTTTCTTAATACATTTCCTTGAAAAATTTGAGAATAATTTTCAAACTCTAAAGAAATGAGTAAAAAACCTTTTGGAAACGATAATTTTATGGTCTTGTAATAATTATTTTATTCAAATTTTCCAAATACTTGATTTTAAAATGTTAGTTTCTTTCTTAGAAAAATTATTTAAATTGATAATGCAGTTGCACTTTCCTTTCAAATAACAAGGAGTTAATTTTTTATTTATTCTTTTATCATTTGTATTGATTTTTGATACGTATACCTTTGGAAGATTAATTTGTTCTCATGAACTTCGATTTTATTCTTATTGCGCAATATCATTAAACCTGAGTTCATTGAATTTCTCGATTGAACAACTAAATAAACAGGCTGCCCTCATTTTTCTTTAGAAATTTCTCCAACAACTTGGGAACAAATCGCAAGTGCCAAATAAATAAATACATTTGAATCCCTTTGAAATTCCGAATTATTCAAAATAATAAAAACCTCATTCCATCATTTTTCTCGAGCAACATTTGCAAAACTTGGGAATAATTTTCAAGCCCCAAATAAATGAGTAAAAAAGTGCATTTGAATACCCCCGAAAGAAGAAAAAAAATCACCCCAGGAATCCATGCACTTGAGACTCTCAGACGGTCCATTCGAGTGGCTGCGGGTCCCCATTCAAAAAGGTCTGTTTCTTTATTATCCCAAAGCCCCGTCGGCGGGCCAAGACTGCAGGGAGGGGTTATATTTTGCTCGTTGCACTCCCAAGAGACACAGTACTGGCTGTATATATTTTTTTAGAAACAACTAGCACAACGTTAGTTTCTCATTCCTCTGCACTATAAGACTCTCCGTGTTCTCCTTCATTTACCCATTCTCCAAACAACTCCTTTTTTTCCTCCTCAATTTTTTCTCCACTACGAAAACTGATGAAGGGATTCTTCAAGGGAGCTTGTTTACCATTTTTTTTCTTCATGTTTAATTAAACAAATATTTCTCCCCCTCTCGTTTACGTAATCCAGTTCTTGGATTTCTTTGGTGCCTCGTTTTTTCCGGCCTTTTTTCTTCTCATTTTGCTTCTTGTAAAGAGTTTTCGTATATACTGAGCTCGTTATGTACCTCGGTAAGACGCTTTCTTAGCACGTGAAAGTCGAATGAAAAGAGCCGGAGACGCGAGAATAGAGGAGGCACTGGGTGAGAACGATGTTCAAGGGGTTGCGCGTGGATAAAAAAACGAGGAACGAGGAGACACTCAAAAGAAACGGCGAAAGATGTTCGTCCTCTCATTTTTTACCTGGCCCTCCTGCAAATTTTCAACTCAAGTCAGGCCTGAGAATGTTTTTTCTTTCTCTGTTCTTTCATTATTTTTTTTTTCGATTTTCTTGTTCATTTTTTTTCTGGCTCTCGAGTCGAGGCCGTTGGAAGTCTGAATTTCTTTTTTCTCGCTGCGCTGGGGCTCTCCTTTCGCCTCGTTGTCGCTGCCCTACCCCCGGCACCGACGGGCTCACCCTGGTCGTTACCCCTCGAGCCAACGTCGACGGAATTAAGATCGCGTGGAGGGAAGTTTCTTCGGCTCTGACTCTCAACCCCCTGCGAGAGTTGTTAGGGACTTATTGGTTCGTTACTAAGGCAACACATTCGTGGTCGAGTGAATTTAATTGTCCGTTTTGGGAGGGGCATCACGAGTGCATTTAATTTTTTGGTAATTGGGGGGGACGGGGTGATTAGTTGGGGGTTTTCAGTATTTCTTGTTTACATTTTGGGAGGGAGGGACTTTTGATCTGCGCTGCACGATTTGGGGGAATTTTTAGGAGAGTGACATTTAATTGGATTTGAGAATATCCTAGTCCTTTGGCTAATTTGCCGGACATTATACAATGATTTTATTGTTTAAACTTTGCAGGTCTGCATTTGAATCTCGAAATTGAACCGTTAGAAAACATTTTTTGAATCTGAAAAAAATTAGGAAATTCATTTTTAGAGAAGGATTGATAAAATAATTTGAAAATAGAAATTTTTGGGAATTACCAGAATTTTCCTATTAATAATTTATCCACAATCAATTTTCCGCCATAAAAATCATTTATTTGGAATCGGAACAAATTTATTCTAATTAATAGCTAATTTTTTTTCTCAGTGCGTAGAGCTCCCATTGATTTTTACCTAAAATTTCAAATTTTCAATGACAAAATGCCTTCAAATTTCATCAGAACTGATGCAACAGAAATTTTTTCTAATTTTTTCAAAGAATTTCCAACAGTCCACGTTAATATACCTCACGAATTTCTCCGTTTCCCATGAAAAACGTAATAATTATCTTTTTATTTTGAAGAGGAAGAGGAAATGAGAAAACTGTCTTGGGCACAATTTTCGTGGTTCCACATACCCCGTTGATTCGCTCCCAATCGACTGACAGAGGTCACCTCTATATCTACCCCCCATTCCGTGTACAATATCCGGAAGTGTGTGACAGTGAACAACGACCCGATGGGTAATAAAGAGAAAGGGGATAGAAAATTCGAGAGAGGGACAGCAAACGCCAACTTCCTGACGGCTCCTTACGCTCGAAAACACCCCTTCGCAGGAAAAGCTCACGCGGCACATATATATAACCAGCTTGATACCATGACGACCGCCACGGCGAGAAAGCCTGTGTGTTATACTTCTCTTCGAAATTTATATCATCCCCCGAGCGATGACCCATGAGAAATCTACTGGGAGATGTACTCTGCCGTATTTTTTTTCACCCTCCCAATCGATTTTCTTTTTACCGGGAATTTTTCTGAGGTGGTGTTTAAAAAAATGCATTACATTTTTCTAGTTCAGAGTATCAAGCATTTTTTGTAGAAAGTTTTGACACTCACAGAAGGAAAACTTTCTTTGGAGTTTTCTCAGAAGTGTCTAAATATTTTTATTAATATCTTTTTATTCAGTTTTTCATTCATATTTGTTTCATAAATGTACCAGTCTCACCTGAAATATGCAGACATCGGCATAGTCATAATTTTTAATTACAGTTAAATTTTGAATAAGTCAGTTATTAATATTATTCAGCAATTTTTTGATTGTTAAATTAAACATCAATTCCAATATTCAAATTCCGAATTTTTTTATTAACCGATAATTGAGAAATTTCAATTAACAATTATTATATTATTTTTTAGATTTCAATGAAGATAAGCAAAAACTTAATTATTGTAAGGTGCAACTTCTCATAATATTATTAATAGTATATTTCGATACAAGTGCGGAAAACACTTTTCTCATGGGTATCGAACGATATTTTTTAACACAATGTGTGGAAAGTGGAATTCTGCGCACGCAGAGCGTGCGTAAAATTTCACTTTACACACAAGTGATGAAAAATAATGATCCGACCTACACGGAGAGAAAAATTCAATAAAAATTACCAGAAAAAACGTAAAAATTACGTTTCAAAACGTAATCCGCGAGTGAAGTAAAATTCAATAAAAAGTGTGAGTCGGAACTGAAATTGTACGAATCGCCACGTAAATTCTACGATTTGTTCCGTAACAATTAACCATCCGTCTGACGACTCACCGCTATGGGGACAACAAGTCGTTCCGTAATTTTTCCCCAACGATTGAGAAATTTTACGGAATGGAACGTAGAAATAACTCACCAGCTTCATAAAAATTGTTGGACGTTCAAGAATTTTTGATTTTGGAGGCACAATAAGTCGGCAAGTTTCTGTAAGA
This sequence comes from Diachasma alloeum, assembly GCF_001412515.2. Taxonomy (NCBI): domain Eukaryota; kingdom Metazoa; phylum Arthropoda; class Insecta; order Hymenoptera; family Braconidae; genus Diachasma; species Diachasma alloeum. The sequence goes on from NW_021681138.1 coordinate 283,315, forward strand.
TTTTACTTCTTCGGGAAAAATTACGTGACAATTTCGTACTTTGTTCGGTGCTGAACCTGAAAATTCACTGAACGTTTCAGATTTCTTCTCTTCCATTCCGACAAAAATTACCGGAAAACGATTCCCCTTTGCGGCTTACGTGAATAGTTCCGTAATTTATACTGAATATTTCTCTCCGTGAATGGAAATATATCCATAATCATTGAAAAATCATCGAGACATGTGTCGTGAAAATTAAGTGCTTTTTAAAACAATCAAAATGTTTTTTTACTATTGAAAAAAAAACAAAAAATTTTTAAAAGAGAGAAATTCAGCGATTGTATCGTATTTGCGACTTCACAGCTCTCTTAATTAAAAATGAGGAGCACCAATTCAATATAATCTACAAATATTCTATTTTCACTTCCCTCATCAAAAAATATTGAAATAAAAGAATATCAAACGCCTCCAGGATATTTGTATGGTGAGCACAGAGGATGAAAAAATTACCGAAAAAACGTGAATACAAAGAAAAAACTCAATTGCCTAAATGTACACGGGTGTCCACGTGGGTACCATTTTGCGGGCGTCATTCGTTGGAAAAATAAACCAAATCAACTGGTCCCCCTGGGGTGTATATGCCTGGCTTTTGCTGGCTTCGTATTATATATATACAAGTTGGGTACCGCAGTGCCTTTGAAGCATTCAGAATTTCGCAACCCCGAGTGTCTGCAGCACGGGTGGAATTGTGTTTTGAATTAAAAATGATACGGGCGTGAGATACAAAGGACGAAAGAATCCACATTACGGTTATATACGTGTAGTGTTGCACCCCCGTCCTCTTGGGGAGAATGAGGCAGAAGTGAAATTCGGAGATGGGGAAGAACATTTTTGGTCCAGTGAATTCCTGGTATTTTCATGATTTTTTTTTCTTGTAGAAGATTCCGATTGAAATAACAATGGGATTAATTTTTGGAAAGAAAACTTGAGTTGCATTCAATAGAGTAATTCATCTTTTTATCTCTCGTATCGTCTTCTAACTTCTTCAGTTCAAATCTGGATAACACAAATGAAATATGGGTAACAATTTGTGAAATGACAAACACAATTCAAATTTTACTTCGCAATTTCACATTATTTTCCATTCCAAATTTATTTATATATTAATTTATATCTCAAAATCTTTAGATATCTTTAGATTATCATAAAATAAACTAATTGCATAATATCTCCTGAATTTAGATTCAACTGCAATAATTCATTAATTAATTTATTTCTTCGTGTAAAGGAATATGGAGAATCCCAGATAATATGATCTACATTCATCCATAATTCACTGCATTCACAGGACGTGCTCTTCATGATGTCGCTTCTCTAAGATTTCGGTTGGGGAAGTTGACTCCCCCACTATTACCAATCTAAGCGTGTGTAAGTAGTATGTGGGCTCCTCTGCGCGACCATAATGCGCAGCAGAACCACTAGCGCTACGGGGGAGTGGAACAGACAGATTCTCTCTCTCTCTGGCTCTCTTCACTCCGTCAAACTGTCGGCTTATGAGAGGGGGCTTCCCGATCACTTGAGGTATATCCCAAGGCAATAGCACCCAAACATTTGTCCCTGTGGATTTCCGGATAAAATTCTAAATGAGTTAATTTATTGCACTCTCATAAATTATTGAGCTTTTCTGTCCTCGTATATTATTGATGAAGGCGACAATAATTCTTGGTATGAAATCATAAATTATTCGGTAATTAATTGTTTGAATCAAGTAAAAAATGATTTCATGAAATTTCCATTTTTTAGTAAAATTTTTTAAACAATTCACTATATTCGGATTCGTTTGTAAAAACATTGTAAACATTATCTATGAAAAATATGGGACAATCGTAGGAAAGACCTGTTTTCTAGGGATCCTCTTAAAAAAATAGGTGCTACTTTTTTGATCAGCAATCTATTTCGCCAGGTATATCCTTAAGCCTAGGAACAAGGATAATTTTTGCTTAATATCCTAGATTACGCAAATCTTTTTTTCTATTCCCTTGAAAAAATCTATTTCTTAACTATATCTGTGCTGAAAATGAATCGAAAAATTAGAAAATATTTTTTCCAACGAAATAAACAATGATTTGTTAATCTAGCATGCAATGAAGATTAACCAATGAACGCATTCTGATTTAAATACTTTATGGAGTAATTTAACTATCTTGTGACATAAAGCAATTAATTAATTCAATTGCAATTTTTAACGAAATTTACTGCAAGAAAAATACACAACAAAAAATTTCTTCAGTTATAAAGCAATTATTGTAATACAATGAACCACCATCTTAATTACCGCAATCTCATTCTAGTACTTCTTAAATTCGTGAAATTCGTACCCCCGAAACATTTCGATCTCAATAGTAATTTCAATTTCTACCCCACAGCGTCGACCTCAAGTTATTAATCCACCTTCAGTACCATTTTGTACAAAAATATCCCAATACTCCTCCACCAAGGATTTCTCTCATAAAGTGCAATCGCACTTTATACATCAAATATTTATAAAACTCCCTCACTCACAACATCCACTTTTTCCCCCCTTTTTCCGCCTCCGAAAGGAGTGACAGTCACGTTTCATGCCAACGTGAGAGCCGCTGTTCTCGGAACTAGTTACGTGTGTCTGAAAACGATCCCTTTATCCCTCGAGTTGTCCCATTCAATATTTAATTTTACAATCCAGTGAATATTAAACTAAATACCTGGAAAAAAGTAACAAAAAGCCGGTGTTATGCATTTGCCCGCTGGCAGAATTTTTACTACCACTGCGGAACTTTTATACTACTCATGTGACACAACTGAATAAAACTGTCGACCATTTTCCCGTAATTGAAACAAAAATAATTTTTTTCAATTCTTTATTCACGGAATGCGGGGGGAATACACAGATGAGGGAAAATGTGTTTCACTTGGAGTGCGAAATGGGCAGAACCAGGGACGTAATGATCATTCTGTGATCATTTTCATCATCGCGGGAAAATAAAAATGCTAAATTATTTTCTCAACTGAAAACGAGGCGCATCGTAATGGAAGTTCCAATTACGTTTGGAGGATCGCCGGGGGAAATCAAGTGATTGCGCGATAAAAATCTCTTTCACCCCCACACCTATCCTCAAATGTGCTACACATGTTATCTCAGGAATAATGAGGGAGGCTGCATGAGTATTTGAACATGCTCATTAAACTCCCTCACGAGTTTTGAATAGTTAAATTGTCGACTGAGGGAATTGCTCGTCCGATATTACAGGCTCTCTGCGGTGGTACACAACTGTCACTTCGGGGTCTATGGGCTCAACTCCTCGAAAATGTCTCGATGAAAGGGGTCAAACTTTTTTCACAGAGTGTGCGGCAAGTTTCAGAGCAGTAATAAATGTCAGTGGCACGATTTTATTGGAATGAAACAATTTTATTCTTTTTCTTACATCAAGTTGGCAACTTTAGTTTTATTTCTCTTATTTTTTTATATAATAATTGCACAATATTTTTTTTATCAACAATGTTTCTAATTATGTATTCTTTTTACAGATAAAATTTATTATAAAATAAAAAGGAGTTGAATAATGTAAAATGAAATGAAGAATTTCTTTTGACTTTTGAATTGTGAAACTAATTGATATTTTAGGATATGTAAGTATTTTTTCCAGTAAAATGCTTTTCTACTTTTGTGATCGAACGTCAGAGCTTTCATTTGAGTCCTATTTGACCCTACGTTTCCCGACATTTTGCGATGATTTTATTATTTAAACTTTGCAAGCCTGAATATCAATATCGATATTGAACCATTAGAAAACGTTTTAAAAATCTGAAAAAAAATAGAAAGTTTACTTTTGGAGGAAGATCGATGAAATAATTTATAAGCAATCGTAACAAAATTATTCATATTCAGAATTTTACCACAAATCGATTTCATGCCTAAAAAATAAGGTTTCCAAAAGTTTGATTAAATTCAATTATTGATTTATAAACAACAAAAGTTTAAACAATAATCATTTTGTGCAAAATGTAATTTTAATGACGCTGAATATTCATGATTTTTTTCTCATTTTTCTTACGCAATTTAATTGACAAAATTCGCAACGTTAGTTTTTACCAAATTATCTTCCTTATTTTTTTCTTACCAAAAATATTTTCAATTATGTATTGCTGTTACATATAACATTTATTATAAAATAGGATGAAATAAAATGAAATAATACTTTTTTTTCATTTCTTGAATTGCCAAATTAATATATATTTACGTAGAATTTCCTGCAAAAATGCGAGATAATATTCCCCCAGTGACATTTCAAAGTCAATCTCCATTTTCACCCATCGATATTCACGCCAAGTCCATGATATCGAACTCAAGGAACTCTCGAGGCGGAGGAAAAATGATGTATGAACGATGCAGGCACCCTTCGACGTGAGTTTCCTTTATACCCGCATTCCTCTCGCTTTTTTTTCCTTCAACCTCTCAGCTCTCCTTCCTTTCTTGGAGGACTCGCACTCTCTCGGGGCGTACCGCCTTCACCGGATTTGTCCTTCCCTACTTTTCGAGCGCTACCTCGAATTCCCTCCTCGCTCTGCAGCTCCCGCTTTCTATCTACCTCTTCCCATTCAAGAAATCCCGCCGCATGGGCCAAAAGAGAATTCTGTTATTGCTGGACAATAAAACTTTGTTACTTACCGACCAATATTATTACGGTGACAAATTCACCTTGGGGAATACCTTTATTTACCTGAGAAGCACGGGAGAATGATTTATGGATGTATTTTCGGGGATAAATTTTACATTTTTTTGGGGATGCAATTGAGAGAAATTTATGGTTTAGTTGAGGATTCAGGAATTGCGTCGACAAAAATTTGGCTTCTTTTTCTAGAGAAATAAAATTATGATTTTGTAAGTGAAGATTTTGCATTTATAGAAAAATATATTTATGAAATTTGTGAAGAAATTCATTGGAAAATTTCCCTTTTTTTACATAAATGGGAAATTTTACATGAACATTCATAAATTGAGTTGAAATTAACTGTATTTTGCTGGGAAAATTGATAAATTTCTTTCCTGAAGTAACATGAATTGAGCACAATTTTTTCAATTTTCTCTGAAATATTCCACTTTACACAAAATAAATAATCTCTAAACCAGAAGTTGAAATTCATTTCAACATTCTTCGCTAATAACGAGTTCAATTCATACGTCATCTTCATAATATTCATTAATTCAGCGTATCAATCGGATTACTCAGAAAACTGGAAGGACATTGACCGAGAATTCATAATTATTCGTTGATTTTTATATTTCATGTTCGTTTTTTCATGATTTAAATAAAAAAAATCCGATTGACAAATCACCCAGTCTCTAAAATATTATCTGAAAAAGATGGAAATTGCAGGGATAGGTAACCAGTAAGTTTCAGGCGAGTGACATTAAATTCAGTAGCGAATTGGAAAAAGGAGATAAGTCAATTTTGACTGTTGACCAGTTTTCAATCAATATCTCGGAATCTAAGGGAGATGGCAAAATTTTGATTATAATCATTTTTGTAGAGCCGATTGAGTGCTACAACAAATGTAATTACGAAAATTTTGCTGTCTGCCGTAGATTCGGAAATATANCATTTTTGTAGAGCCGATTGAGTGCTACAACAAATGTAATTACGAAAATTTTGCTATCTGCCGTAGATTCGGAAATATACCTCAAAAACTCAACTGGGAGATAAGTCGACTTATCTCCGTTTACCACTTTACTACTGAATTCCATTTGGGTGAAAAAAATCATGAAATTTTACTATTCACTCAAAAATTCTATGAAATTTCACATTTTTGAGCAGTAGGAAGACGAGATTCCCTCAACTTCCGTGAATTCAATCCCAAATTATACTAAATTATCAATCATGTAAACACTCAAGAATATATTTACCTGAATTTTCCTAATTGTTGTTAATCTCCATAGAATAATTAAACGTTATTGGCAAAATTAAATAATTTTGAAGTGACAATTTTTTTTGGAAAAAAAAATTTTTTCCTCGTCAATGTATTCTTTCTACGGTCAACAGTTGTAAATCTTCTAGCGATATTTCCGATGATGACAACAAAAATTAATTTTTCCTGAAAGCCATTTAATTTCCCCCCATCAAATTACCTAATTTCCCTCAAGTAAACCTTACTACTCCACTCCATCAAACATCCTCACGCGGAACACACAGTTTCCCCGGCAGAGCAATTTTTTTCCCTCACTGCAGTGCGGAAGCCAACCGATAAAAGATAAACTGACCTGAGTCAACCGAGTCATAAGAGCACAGTTGGTTTTTCTTGAGCGCACCTGTCCGCCTGAATTACCCGAATAAATCCAGAATTAAAGGAGCCATCAGCGGAGACGGATGTGGTTGAGCGCCAGCGAGCCCTCCCGCCGCCCCCTCCTGAGTCAATTCATCGGATTTGAAATAAATTCGTCGGAGTTGAATTTCAGGGTATAATTTCGACGCCATTGGACTCGGCTCCGACGGCTCGGATCGTCGTCCCGGGGTTGCCGGTCGAAAGGGGGCGGCCGGGTCCTTTTTTTCTCTCTTCGCTTCTCTCTTCTTCGTCTGATCCCTCTCCCCCCCCGGCGTAACCGAATTGGGTGGGGGTCGAGGCAGAGAGAGAGGAGAGGAGAGCGAGAGAGACCCGGGATCTCCCCCACCACAGACACACCGACACTCCCACGAGGGACGCTGAACTTCTATTCCAGACATCGGTATATGCATGGAATAGAGTTTAGATTGGTTATTATATGTTCGATATAGTTTCACATTTCACCGGTCAATTTTTATTCACCCATCGTTTTATTGTAAAAGTTAAATTGAATTACAGTTCTATGGGTATTGGAGGTACCGGTATTGTCTGTAATAATGATAAATTGAAAGTTTTGGAGTGGTGAATGGAATATAATGGCGGGAGAGTCGGAGTAAAAGTTTTTCCTGAAATTATGGTTTTCGGGGGTTTTGGTGGAACTGATGGGGGATTACAGTTGGTCGGGTTAATGTAGGAATTAATGTTGGAATGGAGATGTGACGACGTTTCTGAGGGATTTTTCATTTGTCGTTCGTTATTTATTCAGTGAAGACAATGATTTTGGTATTGACGAAGAGGTTGAATAATAAAGTATATTTCGTTACGAGTGCGGAAAAGAGTTTTTTGGCTCGTCGAATTTTATCGGCTCGTGCTATAAACCTCCCGCGAGCCAAAAAACGCTGTTCCCACGAGTATCGAACGATACTTTTCATCACAATGTGTGGAAAAGGGACGTTTTAGGCACGCGAAGCGCGCCTAAAATAGTTATTTTTATCACAAGGTCCACAAAGTATTTTCTGACAAATGTGATTATAGGCCTCGCCTTCGGCTCGGCCTACAAAGCCATATTCGTCAGAAATACTTTTGGACCGTGTGATGAATGCAATTTTTGCGTTGGCCTCCGAGCCAGATCGCGAGGACTGCCAACTACACGAGTAAAAAAACCCCATCGCAACAGCCCAGGAACAATATTTTTCTGTAGTGATTTTCAAGTTTTCGAGTTTGGGAAGTATGTTACACCAATTCCCAGACGAGGAATCGTGAGAAGCAGTACAGAAAAGTTACTTTTTCGCACCGCGTGAAGAAAAAATATTTAAAGTATAGGAATATTTTAATGTCTCGTGTTTAATTGCATGAGTTGGAGGGGGTTTGAAGGATATCCAAGGACTTAGTAATTTTTTCCATTGAAATCCTGTTATTTGCTTGCAGGGGAACATCATGGCTTCTATTAACATAGGTCCCTTTTCACTCTAGTTTATTACAAATTTTGCAATGATTTGATTATTTAAACTTTGAATGTCTTAATTTGGTTTAATTTCAAATACTTTTTTAGAAAGCTGACGAAAATTATGAAATCTATAGAAAGAAATGATGATGAAAACATTAATCGAGTGCAAAATGGAATTGAATGACATTAATCATCCATGGATTCCTTACAAGGTGCATCATAAAGTTTACTTGATAAGTTTACTTTAATAATGAAAAATTCCCAAATCTTGAATTTAGGGGAAGCTTTTGGTTTAGCTAACTACGATTAGACCTCGGTTGCAGTGAACTTCGGGTTAAGATCCCCGATTCGTCGGGCTCCGTGCTGGGGGGTATTATCTTAACTTTAACCCTGGACTAAGCGTGGTCAACTTGAAGCAAAATCTGACCCCTATTCTAAGAAAAACGAATGTTCTCTCTGAAATATTCAGAAATATTCTTCCTGGAATGAACATCCCTACAATTCGTAATCGAAAAATCACTCAACTTCAATGACAAAATAATCGCGTGAAATAAAAAAAATGGGAATGTCAGTAAATCTCAATAAAATTATCTGAAATTTCGTACAAAGATGACTGCAAATGAGAGTTTATTCTTTCATATCCCCCAAAATAACCGACAAAAATCCGTATTTCTCGAATTTCTCGCTCCTAAAATTTTCAAACCACAAATTCCGAAAAATCAGGCAAGTTCCCCAGAGAGCTAAATCTTTTTCCCCCGTGAAAATCTTCACAACTGTCCTCAATCCTTCCCAACTTGGCTCTACAACGATCCCCATGCTTTCCCCCAAACCAAACGTGAATAAAAAATCTCCGAAATTCAATTTCACTAACAACATAATCACGTGAAATAAAAAAAATGGGAATATCAGTAAATATCATTAAAAAACACTCCTTATTTCTCGAATTTCTCATATAATTTCACCGAATTCCTTATAAAATCTTCAAACCAAAAATTCCTAAAAATGAGTCATCTACCCGCGCACCAAACCTTTTCGTAAATAAAACATCTCCAAAATTCAATCTTAATAGCAAAATAATCCATAAAAAAATGGGAATGTCAGTAAATGTCAATAAAATTACCTAAAATTTCATCCAAAAATGACTGAAAACTAAAATTCATTCTTTCATATCGCCAGAAATACCCACAATAGCCCCAAAAACACCCCTTATTTCTCGAATTTCTCGTATAATTTCACGGAATTTCTCATAAAATCTTCAAACCAAAAATTCCTAAAAATAAGTCATCTACCCGCGCACCAAACCTTTTCGTAAATAAAAAATCTCCAAAATTCACTCTTAATAGCAAAATAATCACATGAAAAGAAAAAAAATGATAATGTCAGTAAATGTCAATAAAATTACCTAAAATTTCATGCAGAAATGACTGAAAACTAAAATTCATTCTTTCATATCCCCAAAAATACCCACAATATCCCCAAAAATACCGCTTACTTCTCGAATTTCTCATATAATTTCACCGAATTCTTTATAAAATCTTGAAACCAAAAATTCCTAAAAATGAGTCATCTACCCGTGCATCAAACCTTTTCGTAAATAAAAAATCTCCAAAATTCAATCTCAATAGCAAAATAATCACATGAAATGAAAAAAAATGAGAACGTCAGTAAATGTCAATAAAATTACCTAAAATTTCATCCAAAAATGACTGAAAACTAAAATTCATTCTTTCATATTCCCAAAAATACCCACAATATCCCCAAAAATACCGCTTACTTCTCGAATTTCTCATATAATTTCACCGAATTCCTTATAAAATCTTAAAACCAAAAATCCCTAAAAATGAGGCATGTACCCGCGAACCAAACCTTTCGTTTTTTCCCCATGAAAATCTCCCCAACCGCCTTTCCCCTTCCCAGCCCGCTTCCCCTCTCCCCGCCATCCCCCTTCCACCGTGAACCCGTACCCGCCAGGCCGCCGATGCCTCGTGACCAGGTTGAATATCCCCCGAATCCCCCCACCCCGAGTACCAAAACATCGTGCAAGAGCGAGAAGGGTTGCGTCCTTCCCTCACCTCCCGGCAGCTGTCGCCGTCGTCGCAGTCTCACCCCTCCGACTACCCGGACCAGTGGCCCTCGCCCACAGGAGCGAGTGAGAGCGCCGCAGCCACCGCTGGTCGTCCGAGAGAGGTGGAAACACCCCAAGCGACGCTGAACGTCGGGACGCTGGAATCGCGCGCACACTTCAGTTACCAACAGACCGCGCGATCGTTCGCACCGAGCGTTACGTTGTGTTTGGATTTTACCGAAAAAACCAGTGGAGAATCCACTTCTCCCGACAAGATAACGTGCGTAACCCCTCAAAAACATTCCCAAAGACCCCCAAACCAGAATAAAACCCCCAGAATAAAAAAGTGTCGCAAAATCTCGAAATCCGTCACCATTGCCCCCTCAATCCACCTCAGTGCATCAACAATCGTCAATCCTTCAGCCCAAAAACAGGAGAATAAAATATTAAATCAACCAAACGAAGAGAATTTTTCACTCGCGTGGGCAGTTTGAGATCGACGAACCGTCCTTCCAACTCCCGCGTCCATTCGCCCTGTTGTTCTCGCTCAGTCGTGTCTTCTCGTGTGCGTCCGCGAAAACTCGAAGCCGGCGAGGTTGGCCCGAGGGAAGCGGTCAGTCACGTAGCAGCGCTCGAGCCGCTAGGAACAAAGGAAAGCGAGAGGAGAGAAAATAACGTTGACGTGTTTCACAAGGACTGATGAGCTCAAACCTCGCCAATTAACAAAACCATCAGTTGACGCCGCTTCAATCCCACTGTTCCGTTGGAAAATCATTGTTTATTTACAACTGATAGAGCCCCAGTGTGCGTGTGACTGTGAATTTATATCGAGTTATTCGGTGAATGGGTTTTTGTTCTCGAGTGCCAACGCACGCCGGGAGAATTTACGAGGCTCGATCGTTTTTTCTTCAGTTTTAACGCGGGACAAAGGAGTTGTGACTGATGTTCGATCATTTCTCGGGTCTGTGGTGTGTTTAGTAGTCGTTTATTCGGCGATTGGGGGCGAGGAGTGACACTGGGCGGTGGGTTTTGTCGGTCGGTTGTGGTGTACAGACGCCGGTGCGTTCCTAACCTAGACGGACTTTTGGGGACGCCACAGCCAGGACGCGAGGATTTTCAGCAGGATAATTGGGAGGACGGGCCACGGGAGGGACAGAACCTTCGGGAATTGTGGGGAACGCTGGTCCGGGGTTTTTCATTTTTTTTTTTCTGTGCAACGCTGAGTCCTTCCCGCGTTCTTCCTTTGTGTGATATGTGCCACGCTGGAAACGGCGTTTGAAGGAGGATTTTTCCGGGCGCCTGCGGATTATTCTCGTCTATACGGTGAGTTCATACTCATTTTTGTCAACGGAATTTTATTTGTATCGGGGGGTTTTCAACGCCCCGGTGTTTATCAGCCCACGTGCTCATTTTTACGGCTCGTTGGGCCGCTGGTGAGCCGGGGATAAAGGAGTGATGCTGAATTTCGGAGGAATGCTTCGCCGGGCGGGGGGGATTGACCGTTTGGTTTGAATTCTCGAGGTCGGGGTATTACGCAGGGTTTTACGCGGAGAGTGCGAAATCGATAACGGGTAGACAATGGATTGTTGGGGGCTTTCATATGAGGGGTTTTGGGAATTTTTGGATATCGGGAGGTGGGGGGGGCTTTCGCCGGATTTTTTGCGAGTGGGGAATGCAAAATTCAATGATTTTGTCAATAATTTACAGTGACAATCCTAGGGAATAGAGAATAATTCTGAATTTTGGGGATTTTGCCCCTTAATTTCGGTGATTGATGCCGAATTTCTGAGGGAATTGCAGATGGGGACATGAATTACTGATAATTACTCCTCAATGGCGGAAAATTACAGATATGTCTCTAAAAATTGCAATTTTTCTTTGTCTGCGGAGTGAAGTTTTAAGAAGTTTGGGGGGGAGGGGTTGTTTAAAAAGGAATTGATTTGTTAAATTAGTCAAAATTTTTGTGAAAGTCATTGGCCTTTTTCAAAATTGCATTTGGAGAGAGGAATTTTTTGGAGTTTCTGGAGCTGCGTTGCGGACGAAAGTCTTAGTTTTTCCACGGAGTTCTCATATTTTACGAGTGGGGATTGCAAAATCTAGGGATTAGTTTAAGGAGAAATTTATTTTCTGAAATTCTGGAAATAATCCGTAACTTTTTGCCATGAATTTGTTCGAAAGCCACACGTTTATGTAGTGAATCACTTTTTATTGAATAGTTCAGGCTTTTAAGTAGCATTTATTCAAAAAATCGTCGGAAATTATGAAATCAGAAGGAAATTTTGCGTTTGGAGAGAAATTATTGGGACCAATCGAAAATTAACTGTTTTAATTTGCCAATTATCAGTGAAATTTCCAGATTTTTTTTTTCATTTCGAAGCTATTTCTTTTATCTTCAAAATTCAAAATAATTCGTTGAAATCGCATCATTCAGCTGGAAGATATTGATGATCGATGACTTTCACTTTACTTTACCGTTAACAAAAATCGGAGTGAAGATGATGAAGTGAATTTGACATTTGTTGCATTGAAAAATTGAAAGAAATAATTTATCACGCGAAAATTGTCTCCCCTAGACATCAAAATAAACTCCAAATAATTGTCAGTCAAATTTCCAGATTTTTCTTTTCATTTCGAAGCTATTTCTTTTATCTTCAAAATTCGAAATAATTCGTTGAAATCGCATCATTCAGCTGGAAGATATTGATGATCGATGACTTTCACTTTACTTTACCGTTAACAAAAATCGGAGTGAAGATGATGAAGTGAATTTGACATTTGTTGCATTGAAAAATTGAAAGAAATAATTTATCACGCGAAAATTGTCTCCCCTAGACATCAAAATAAACTCCAAATAATTGTCAGTCAAATTTCCAGATTTTTCTTTTCATTTCGAAGCTATTTCTTTTATCTTCAAAATTCGAAATAATTCGTTGAAATCGCATCATTCAGCTGGAAGATATTGATGATCGATGACTTTCACTTTACTTTTCCGTTAAAAAACCTGAGTGAAGACGATGAAGTGATTTAACATTTATTGCATTGAAAAATTGAAAGAAATAATTTATCACGCGCAAATTGTCTCCCGTAGACATCGGAATAAACTCCAAATAATGTTCCTCAAGCGTCATTGAAGCTTCTAATGTAATTTTGAAGCCACGAGTTTTATTAATATCTTCCAAGATTTTTATATGTTTGTGGGGAATAAATTTTCATAAAATCGTCATAATTTTTTATCATCGGAATAAAACAGTATCTCAAATATCAAGTCGGCCCCAAGAACTCGCAACACCGATGAAAAATGGCACTTCAAAACTGTTTCAAAGCAAACTTCAAAACTAAATCCATAGTTTAAAGTCAGGTTCTGATAAAGATCTTGGAATGCTGAAGGAGAGAGTGAAATTTCCCCAAGGACCTTTTTACGGGGATTAATGGGAGAAAATATTGCTACAAAAATTTTGCTGTCTCCCTCATATTTAGAGACATCACTCTATCCTTTAACCGTGTGCAATGGCAACAGCTGACAACTCATGTTGATTTCATTTCGATAAATTCCAGCTTAGTTGAATTCGATTTGAAAATTGTCGCCTTGAAAAGCAGTGAAAGGTGTTCGTTATGTAGACACTGTCAACTCAGTATTTTTCAAGCTTCATTAGAGTTTTTTGATGGAGTTTTTAGACACAATTTTATTCAAATCTATGAAGTTGTTTCGTAATGCCTGCGGGGCTATCGATACGGGATTCGTCACTGACTATTTACCCCTTAACGGAAAGTTTTTCAAAACTGTTAGACTTTTTTTGAAAATTAAGAAATAGTTGCACTGGAATTCTCAAGGCTGTTGAATGGAGTCTCTCATTCCGCGTGGAAATTCATAATAATTGGCTTTTCCATCTAGAATTTTCAAATTCTTTGCGAACATTGAACATCACGTCCAACTGAATTTTCAGTGGATTGAAAATTCAGGGGAATTGTTGCTTGAATTTTCAAATTATTTTATAATTTTCATTATCATGTAGATCTGAAAATAGGAATTCTACTGAATGTTCCATTCAACTGATTTTTCAATGACAAAATATTGAAAATTGGGTTACCATGAGTGATTGTTAAAAATTTCAAGATTTTTTACTTGAAATTTTAGATGAAATGTCCGGGATATTTTTTCGATTTTTATCAGATTATCATTCCACTCAAAGTTCAATGAATTTCGTAATTAAAAATCGAGAATTCGACGGACAAATCAATGAAAACTGGAAATTTTAGTTAAATTATTCCCTGAAAATGATTAAAAATCAGAACAATTCCTCTAAAAATATTCTTAAATTGTCAATTTTTTATTTATTATTCATTTATTTTTTATTTCAATTAGTAATTCATCGTAATTGGGCCCCGAATATTCATGATTTCATCATTGAATTGTCAGTGACACCTAAAATTCCTTCAACCCCTTGTCACTCTCCTGAAAAATACTCCTCGACTGTCCATGAAATTTGAATTATTTTCTACCAGTGTATTGGATTTTTTTCACTGAAGTTTTCAGTAGCCCAAGTTTATTGAAATCAATGAAAATTTTATAACGTCTGCAGTAGAATCGATTTTTATGGATGAGTGTTTATGACAGCCCCCTATAAACCCGGGGAAATTGGCGGTAAAAGCCACCCCCGGTCTGACGTTAAATTTGAAACCTAATTGTAAAATTCTCAAAGTGCTGTAAAAAATTGGCGGATGGGGAGGAATTTTTAGTTCTCCTTTGGGGGCTAAAAGCGAAACTTTTATCTCTGCAGGGGAAATACTAAACTCACGTGTAATCTGAATACTTGCCCGCGGCAATTGGGGGTACGAAAGGATTTAATTTAATTTCCGTCTACAAATTTACTTATGAGAGTCTTTGAACATTGATATTAAAGAAAACACGTGAGGGTTTTCTTCCTCTCGTTTTTATCGTAGAACAGTCCTAGCAACTCTAATTTTCCGGAGCAATTACAGTTTCTCACGTAATGAGACCGATAAAATTACTATCGAGAGAGGATAGAAATCCTTTCAACCGACACCTCAAGGACGAGCAGCTGGCCCCTGGAAATGAAAATTAACTGACTCTTTTATTATTTTTTTTGTTCCCGTAATCGCACCGAGTGTATTCGGTCTTTGTTGGTGCAGTTAACCGACTGGAGAAAGAGTGCGAAATGAAATGAGAAAGAATTTTTCAGTGAAAAGGAAAGAGAGGGGAGCGTGAAACCGGGACTCCGAAGTTCCGGCGAGGGTTGGGCTTCTGAGGACACGCAGGGTGTAAAACTGTTACAAATTCCCCAGTTTTTTTGCAGTCATTGGGAGGTATAATGATACGGCGAATGATAATGTTAATTCGGAGGGAGTAATTGAGATGTTCAGCGACGTTTCCGCAGGGATTTCAGGGAATTTTATCATTGAAACATGTTAATTTGATGGGAAAATTGGTGGGAGCTGAGCGACATGGGGGGAATTCGAGGGGAGAGATTCGTGAATTGATTATTTTATTTAAAATTGGAGTCAATTGTTAGTGGTTTGTCTTATTGCAACCTGAAGGTTTCGGAATTCACTTGAATTTTCAGCTGAACTTGAAATTTCTTGAGCTTTTTCAACTAGAATCGGTGTCCATGTGACATTACAATTTATTTTCTAACGTTAGAGGTACGCAAAAAATTAATTTGACATTTTTGTAATTTTTATTGAAGTTATTGGACTTTTGTTGTGTTCACAAATTCCGGGAAGCTAATTGAGCTGCTAAAGGAAAATTTCCACTGTAATTTTGGGAATGTTGTCCCAGAAAACTCCTAATTTCATAAGAAATTTTGTGAAAATTGCAATTTTTATTTTAATTATTCAATTGGTCAGTAAAAATGACGAACATTCAGGGGAGAGCTTGAAGTGATCCAAATTCCCTTGAATTTCCAACTGAACTTGAAATTCCGTGAGCCTTTTTCCCCTAAATCAAATTCAACATAAAATCCCAATTCTCCTCTAATGGTTTGGATTTTCAAAAATTAATTTGAATGTTGTTACATTGAAAAATCCTCAAAAAAAATATTGCGAATTATAATGATACAACGAATATAAATTTCATTTTCAAAAAAATTTAATTCACAAATTCCCAGAAATTTCCCCAAAAATGTCATTAGATTTAATCAACTCGTCAACTCCCAATTCATTTTTCAACTGTCTTCATTACACCGACCAAAATCCCCTAAATTTAATTCTAAATCAGTGATAATCCGAAAAAATCGCAGTTTCCCAAAGCACTAGCAAATGCAAGACGACGTGAACATCTCCACTCGCACAGGAACCACTACTCCTCGCCGAATGTTTCCTGAATTAAATTGAACATTTACCCATGACACGAGGTATTCTCCCACTCCCCCGGACGCACTCACAATCACCCGAAACTGTTACCCCAAGTGCAAACCCATAGAAACAAGCTATCCCACTCAACATCAGTCACGTGACTCGTTACCTCACATTGCGAATGAATAAATTCACCGTGAATTACTTTTTTTTCCACCCATCTGTGACCTTCATCGCACGCCCTTGAGTCCAATTTAAATGATAATCATTTTTATTTTCTTCCACTGGAGAAAGTTTCATTGCGCAACTTCCACCGAGCCTTGCGTAATCACTTTTCACGCCGAGTTGAGAATTTATTATTTCATTTACAATTGTTTTATCCATATTTTTCTCACGTCTGTCAGGAGTGAAAATAATAAAAAAAAACGATTCAGTCGATTATTTGAATAATTATCCCCCCAGAGAATGGGGGTTTTACCGATGTAGTTGAGGCTGAATTTCGAAATGACGGTTTGAATTCAAAATCACACACGCCCTCGTAGATTTTAACGAATACTCCTTCCCTCCTTCACCTCTCTCTCTTCCTCTTTCCACTTTATTTCTCTCATTCTGCTTCCCATGTCCCTGTAGACGAGAGATTTACGAGTCCAACTGGAGTGGCCGGGTGATGGCTTGAGGAAGGGAAAGGGGGGCGGGGGGGATGGCCCCTCTTGAGCTAACCCAACCAATCGTTAGAGAACGCGCCGAAACTAAAACGCAGACGCTTCCGTTCGTGTCTCTTTCTTTCTCTCGTCAAGGCCAGCAATCGAGTCTTTGCGCTTCTCAGTACATCATTTCAAAGACCATAACCCGACATCAGGCTGGAGGGCCCCCTCCAAGGTCACAAGCTGTGGGGAATGAGATACGTTTTTAGAAAATTTCTACTACTCGCTGTTGGAAATTTTTATCACGTCAGATTTTCACGGAAATCGAGGATTTTCGTTATCGGAAATTGTAAATTTTAGGGGATAGTTAAGGGAAGTTGTAAATAATTCAATTATTTTATAGGAATTCGGCGGAGGCAGGAACATTCAGTTGAATATACTCTTTTATTTTCCATTCATTCATCTTTAAAATCTCATGATTTTTTCTCATTAAAACAAATTCAAAGTCCCTTAAAATTACTGGTCAACTATGCACGGAATTTTATTTTTTTATCCAACAGAGTAAACTAATTATGCATTTCAACTATTTTTTAAAATTAATAAACTCACGTTTATTTTAAGGCAAATACTTGAAACTACGTAAATTAACGTAAAAATACGTAAATTAATTTATAGAAAATAATGAAGTAGGATAAGAGAAATATAGTAAATAAATAAACGAATTTCACTCGTTGATTTGAATTCTGAAGCCGAGGAAAATTGGAATCAGAGGCTAATGCTCATGCGAAAACTCTGAAAAAACTACGAAACAACAAATTAATTGCTTTCCATTCAGTTGACCGAGGGAAACGGACTGTAATTGTTAGAATCTACTTGAATTTCAGTGGTAATGTGCACAAATCCGACACTCGCCATTAGCTTTTCGCCGACGCAAAATCTTCTTATCGTATGCCGACAACAACGGTTTAGGATTTCACCTCTTATCCCTCGTTCTTTTTCTGTTCTATTTTCCAATGAAGTGAAACCGAGGAGTGGAAATTCAGTCGCGAGAGACAATGGAAAACAGTGTTGACAGTCACTCTCAGCCACATTTTCCCAGGAAAAAAACGAAACTTAATTCATAATTCGAGTTATTAGCGAACCTTTTGCATTTATTAAAAACGAAAGAGTTCAATTTTTCCGAATTTTCGTGATAAATCGAGAATTTATTAATAATTCTGTCTCAAATCAGCCGTATAAATAAAACTCGACGTATAAATGAATGAAGAGGATTAAATTCCACGCGCGTGACGCACGATTTTTCGGAATTTGAAATAAAAATACCGCAAATAAGATTGAAACTGTAAAAGAAAACCGTCCAGACACTTCTGCACGCGTATGGCAATTAATTTTTTTCCAGGTCGAGTTAAGGGAGAATTCTCCAGGCTGGAAAAGAGAAACAATTGAAAATGAAATTGTAAAAAGGGATGCGAAGGGATAAAAACGATGAAAGGGAACGAGAATAAGAAAAATAGAGATACCCTCGTTTTTATTGGATCCTGGAATTAGCCCGGTGTTTCAGCACGCGATTAACTCAAGACCAGAATTTAATTTTCACCGGGTCGAGGCGATCGTATTGAGCGCGGAGGAATTATATTACGTCTAGCGTAACACCCTGTATACAATTTAATTTCACTCTTTATTGGCTTTTTTTGCGGAGCAAAATGTGGTGGAGCGGTTCTCAATGATCAAAAGATTGAGCTGATCGATTCACTCGATTTCACTCGGTGAGAAAAGCCTTCGGTGTTGTGAGTGATGGGGTGATGAGAGGAATCATCTCATGTGCTGTCACTAGAGATTTATCTGGCGCCAAAATCCATGGAAATAACTCTAATCTTCAATTTTTTTTCAATCCATTCGTTACATTCATTGAACATTCAATGAAACTCCAAAATTTTGAGCAGCATTACATCGAGAATTTCTCAATTTATTTGAATTTCCAATGAGAATATTAATATTCAGTGCTGAATTACGCGAATTAATTCATTAACTAATTTAAAATTGAATTAACTGAAAATTTAAGAATATATTTACTGGAGTTCTAATGATTCCTATTAATTTTCATCGGGGATCGGCATGAATCATTATATTAATGTTCACTTATTTTCATTGAAATTTCAAAAATAATTAATTGATAATCTAAGTTTTTCAACTGAATATGAATTAAATAATTGACAATATGGTGTTGTCAATAGTGTCGTTGACTATTGAGTAAATAATTCTAAATTTATTAAAAAGATTTTTCGATTAGCCAAACAATTGTCAATTTTCCAAACTCAATTATTGATTGATCAAGTACTTACGAATTTGAATATTTGATTGATGATTAATTTAATAATTTAAAAATTGTTGGGTGATATTAACCAATTGACTAACTGATTGTACCAATATATGATTTTCGTGAGATAATTGAACTGAAATTTACAGTTCTCATTGATTTTTCCATGAAATTCGCATTTGTCAATTACGAAATTCGTTGAAATTTCAGTGGAACTAAATTGTGATAAAATTTTTCGATAAGTCCACCGGAAATTCCAGCTAAAATTTGTTAATAGAGTAGAAATTGCAATTGAATGCAGAATATTAATCAGCTTAATTTCTCATTTCTCACAAATAAGTTTCTTCAGCTCCAAAAAAACATGTGACAAACCATTAATCAAGTTACGAAACAAAGCTGTTTCCTGGTGACAGTTTCTTGATAATTAATTTAATTCCAACGAGAAAAAAAATTAATTCATAATGTCAGATTCAAGTCCGCGAACTTTCTTCGGGGAAAAAAAAAGAGCGACTAATCAATAGGTGGGTTTTGTTGCGCGTGGACGATCTTTAAAAAGCTATTGGCGAAAGTGATGCGATTATGTAATTCACTTGGATGAAGGAGAACGGAACATGCGAGTGCGATTGAGCTCATTGAGTAGGTGAATATTCCAAAAGAATTGTTGAATTGAGTTCTCTTCATTTGGTCATCGTGACATAATAGTGGAGATATCAATTTTTCAGATCGATTCCTTTGTGATTTAAAAAAAAACTATTTGATAAAATTGATTTTTTTACTGAACTGATGGAGATGGAATTGAAATTTCAGTTTTTAGGCGGAAAATTTAATCGGATTTCAATTTTTTGGCCAGCAGGAAGGAGAGGATTCTCCAATTTACTTGAACTTTCAACGAAAACGTGAATATTCATGAATTTTTAATTAATTGACAATTTAAGAATATATTTACCTAGATTTGTGTTTTTTTAAATCAATTTTCGTGGAATAACTAAATTGAAATTCACAATTTCCGCCGAATTTCTGATTTTTCAATGACAAATCTTTCATGAACTACTTGAAAATTTTGTTAATTCACTAAAATAAAGGAAAAAGTTGATAAAAACCAAATTCTTCCATAACTCGATGAGAAAATGAATTGAAAATTTCCACTTCAGTGAAGAAATACCCAAGAATTTCACCGAAAATATCACTTGTTGAACATTTCCGGAGAAATTTCTAAACTGCTAACAACAATTTAGAATTCTTTGTCAATTAAAAAATCAAGTTTTCCGTGTATTTTCTAATCTTCTGTCACCATCATCATCATGATTTCACACTCGAGTGAAAGGCAACAATGGAAATACAAATTTCAAAAATATCTCGCACCACAAAGAGGGGAAAACGATTTAGAAAGGAAACATAAAAGCTGTACAACTGGTGATCCTTCCGCAATTTAAACCTGTAACACGGTCAACGCTAAGCAGACTGTATCGTTGCGTTACAGTACACCTTGTCGGCGATATTACACTCGACTGCGTGATGTAATCGGGGGAAAAACGAAGAATTGTGCGTGGGAAAAAAAATCATTAGAGCTCAAAGTCTCAAAACAACTCTTGTTTCTCAAACGAGTAAATCTCAACAAAATTCTTTTCCCCGTGTTCATGCCTTCTCTCTCTCTCTCCCTCTCTGTCTCTCAGCTCTGCACACAAATATTTATCACCACAATATTTACGTACGTGTCGAGGGATCGATCGCGCTCAGGGCACATCAACTCAGAAATGTTTAATCTTGAATTGAGGAATAACAGAGCTGACGGATCGAAAATATTCATTCTACATATGAAATTTCTACCTCTCTGTGCTCTTTCGTAATATACGTGTCTCCATGGGATACGTGCGTGATTCTACTCGCACGAAACGAGTTCATACTTGGAGCTAGACAAAATGGAGAGGGGATGTTGGCGTGCGTCAATTCTTGCGACTTTCCCACTGGAATATATCGAAATCTATCCGTCTAAGGCTGATCCCTTGATAAGCCGAACCGGTACGTAAAAATAGAGAGTAAAATCTGTTATTTGTGGTCGTTTTACCCAGGAATGTCATGAACATTTGATAAAGAAATTATTTGCATTACGCAAGCAAATGAAATTGCTTCAGTCGTAAAAAGGGGTATGACGCGCCATCTTTCAGCGCCTATAACTCGACAACAGCTGAGGGAAATTTTCAAATTTTTTTTTCTTTCCTAAGATTTTTTTCCAATCTTTGAAATGAGACCTGACTCATCCGAATTGTACTATTCAGTTTATAGATATTGACGATTTTTTGTTAATTCACTTTTCGAACTCATGAATTTCATAAGATCACGCGGGAATTTCGTCCGGAAATAACTCAAGAACCGCTGAGTGAAATTTCCCGATTTTTTCTTCATTTTCAAGATCTTTTTTTAACCTTCAAAATGCATTCCGACTCATCCAAATCGTATCATTTGATGAGGTGATATCTCCAATCAAAACCCATCAATTTCCCTTCAACTTCATGAATTTCATAATTACCATTTCTGCACACGCGGAAATAATTCCAGAAGCGCTGAGTGAAATTTCCCAACTTTTTTTTCATTCTGAAGATATTTGTTCACCCTTCAAAATGAGCCCTGATTCACCCAAATCGTATCATTTGATGAGGAGATATCTCCAATCAAAACCCCTCCATTTCCCCTCAACTCCATGAATTTCATAATTTCCACTTCTGCACATGCAGCAGCCGCCATCCCAAATGAACTTGACTGACAATAAATAATAAAAATGATCCATAAGTAGAAATGTAGTTTGAAAGTAGTGTCCTAGGTATTAATGCAGAGTGAGAGGAAGTGTTGGTGGGTGATTGATTAAACCGCGCTTGTCGATATTTCAATCCAGCCGTGAGGAAGAAAGGGAAAGGGAGTAGCTGTTGGAGTGAGATGAGAGGAAAGAAGGAGGATGACAAGACAGGTGGGCGGGTCTGATCGACCCTGTCTCGATACTCGGTGGCTCGTGAGGCATCTCGCGAGAGAGTGAAATGCGTGTTTTATTCTCATTTGCTTTTTCCACTGGATTACTCAACAATTTCTACGTAACATCGGCTTATTACGTATTTCTTGCTTCAACTTGAGGTCCCTGAATGTCACTGGCTCAACTTTTTCCAATATTCAACGGTTTTTATTGCTTTTACGCTTTCGTTTCTGTACAAATAACGAAAATGAGGTTTTTTTAATTTCATGAAATTCTCGCGTTTCAATATTTACGGACGAATTAACTAGCGTTGAAAATTGACATAAGATAAGGGTATTGAAAGCGCGCATTGATCGGTGTAAACGTGGGAATGTGGGATGGTGAAGGGAACGAGAGGATTACCGCCATGATTAGGTGATCCGCGGCTGGGTTTTATTATCGGAGATGCGATCCAATCGCCTCTCGGCCGAGACCGGGGAAAAAAAGCCAGGAGGAAGCACGTGACATTTGCCAAGTACCGGATGCTAACACAGGGCAATGCCTAACGTCAACTCTGATGCTCTACATTGTGTACTATCGCACACTCCATGACGTGTGTAGAGTTGATTTGCCCGTTTTCATATCGGCGAGATCGATATCTTGGGAAATACGGCCACTCGGGGTTGTAAGGCGTAACGACGACGGTCTTTAACATTCTTTAGTTCATATGGGGCAGTACGATTTTATGCCTTTTTCATGGGTTCATCTGATTTATGAGCTGATCAGTGGCTTTTTCGCAATCATTTTTTTGAGTTTTTTTTTTACAAAAGATAGAGAATTTTCCTCGTGTTTATTTAATTTTTTTTTTGTCAAATTTACATAATTCAAAAAAAAATCTCCGCATTTTTTTACATGCGGAGAATTTTCCAAAGTTTTCCAGATTTTTTTTTCAATTTTTTAGAATGCCTAAACAAAATATTTTTGTAAAGAAAACTGTAAATATGAAATGCTATAAATCCCGGAAATTAGACCAAATTTTTTTTTTTTTTCAAAATTCCAAAATTCCGCAAAAAAAATCGGAAATCTCTACAATTTCCAGACAAAAATGATTAAAAACTGCCTCGAATTCCTCCGAAAAATATTCCCCACTTTTCAATTCCATAATTATCTTCACGCCAATTTGAAATGTTTCTCCCACAATTTAATTCGCAAATCACGAATTTAAAAGTGAAACCCCTCGAAATCAACAATGTTGTTCTTGGAAATCCCTCCGTAGAATTCTCCCCATCATTTCCCCGGAATACTCAGATTATGTGGATTATAACTTATGCAAGTGAATTAATTTACAAAAAGCGCTGACCACCTCTGGTTCGTACCACGAAATCGATTATAAATATGCCAGGTGCACGATATAAAGAAAATAAAAGAACTACCGGATCCAGCTGCGCGTTATCATTCGGTCGTTCCCGAGTCAGCGATTAAATGGTGTTGTTAGTCTCCGTCGCTTCTCTTTGTGCTCGTGCCAGAGTGGAAACTACGCGAAGCTGGTTTATTTTATGACAAATTTATCCCACTGAATGTGACACAAATTTAGAACGTATTATAATGTATCGAATGATGGCGTACTGTTGAAAAAATCGACTGAATTTTTCGGAAAAAGACCTTGAATTCGATTTGTAAGGGGAAAAGGTCAATGGAATTTTAAGTTTGTATGGAAATTCGACTAAAGTCCCATTTGTTTAGCGGCAGAAAGACAAAAATTCTACAATTTTCCTTTAAAATTCTTGGATTTCCAGGAATTTTTGAAGAAATTTCCCGAAAATTCAGAGGAGTTTAGAATTCAAAGAGAGATTTCTTTTAATTTGCCTGATTTTTCATTAACTTCCCAGAATAATTATAAATTTACAGTTCCCACAGATTTCTCCATGAAATTATGAATTTTCAATGACAAAATTCCTTGAAATTTCAGTGGAATTGTTAATTGTTAGAAATTTTCAAGACACTTACCGGAAATTTCAATGAAAAATTGTTGACAGTTAAAAATGTTAATTTTGTTAAATTTTTTTCATTTTTTGCACTATTGAAAAAATTTGGCTGAATTTTCCGGAAAAAGGCCTGGAATTTTTAAGTGAAAAAATGAATATTCACTGCCGAACTCCCTTGAATTTTCAGAGAATTCCTTTCAAGTGATTGGAATCCAAACATTCCAGGAATGTTTAAAGGAATTCTGGAATTCAAGGAGAGATTTCTCTGGATTTTTCTGATTTTTCGTTTCCCTGGAATAATCAAACTGAAATTTACAGTTCCCCCGGATTTCTCCACGAAATTATCAATTTTCAATGGCAAAATTCCTTAAAATTCAATGAAAATGTTACTTGTAAAAATTTTAAAACGGAGTGTGATTATCACTGTAACCTCTTAAAAATTACTGGCATCAAATTGTTCCATTCAGCCCCATGAATTCCCTGCGCGAGATGAACCCGGAGTACACAGGTAATTTCTCCGCATAAAGAATCGCCCGTCGACCCATCAAAATTAATCAAACGAGTTTCATAAATAAATTTAAATACTAAAATGAGAAAAGTTGAACTGTCGGTTTCAGTCTTCAAGTTTGTTGCCTTTTTCAGCGTTTTTAAAAAACATAATTAGAGCCTTTGAATAACCCACCACACGTGTCCAACTGCACGAAGAAGATGTGTGTGTTTAGCATCATGTAACATCCAGGTGACACTGTTTAACATTTTCAATCGCTTCGACATTTTGCGTGATACGTCAAACAGGAATTAATAGCTTTCGGGTTTTGTCGGACTGAAATTTTCAACTTCCGTTTCTTTCTAGTCTTTATTGTTCGCTCTGGCGTCTCTCCTTTGCACGCGTGTACTTTCATTTTTGAGAATTGGGCACAAGTCGCTCGGACAGCCTCAACTCCTCTTCATACCGTTCTCACGCAATTACGGAGCGTCGCGGGTTATGCAACAGTTGGAAATCTTGGCGATCTGGCTTTAAGTTATTTTATATTCGATCTGGTTACGCTAGGATATTCCAAGTTTTGTAATGATAATTAGGAGGTAATCAAGGTCACGGTTGGAGGAGAATTGATGAGTATAACGACTTATTTTCCCTCGACAAGAATGAATTTCATTTATTGCAAAGTTTTTAAAATGAATTATTTTTTCGCCGTGCACTGATAGGACGGATTAGTTACTGTTAACGAATGGATTTTGGTTGGAGGTTAGGGTCTATTCAGTCCCACCAAATGTTCATTCGTTAATAGTTAACGAATGTATATTTGAGGACCCTTGTTTGACTTGACTTTCGCCATTCAAGTGAACCATTCGTTAACCCTAGTTGGTCACCATAGGAGGGAAACGCCGCAGAAGGTCGATTTTTTTTTCTTACCATTAACTGGCTGAGCGGAAAAATCCTAAAAAATTGGAATGCGTCAATTCAAGTGTCTAGAAAATTACAATATTTTTTAAAATTATTTATATCCACAATTCCTGAAGAAAAAAAAATTATTTCTAACAGACGGGCAATTTTTCCCCAAGTTAAATGAAATTGCCCGTTGTGCGACGTTGCCGAAGTCTCGCTAAACGCGCCCGGGCAATATAGAGTGAATTCGGCAACGCTCGGGCCTAAATAACACGGCGGCGATTCCCTGCGGAGGTGACCAAGTCGCAAGTTCTCATATGGTGACCAAACTAGGGTTAACTATTAACGAATATTCATTTGGTCATATTCAACTCTACCATTCGTTAATAGTTAACGAATTTCGTTTGGAATAAATGAATCATTCTATCAGTGTGGCTATGGGTCGGCCAGCACTACAACACGCGTGTCACACGCTGTGTGTCGCACGCTGCGTGTGGCACGCAGAAATTCATTAGGTCAGCCAGTAGTACAATACGCAACGTGTCAACCAATCATCCTTAGAATCACCTGCACTATATTTCGAGACCCGCTCCAGCACTCGGGCCCAAAAAAACATTCAATCTTGTCTGAAATCTCAATCAATAATGAAGATGAACGTTAAATGAAAAATTCATGAATAATTAACTAATTAATCATAGAATTTCCCATTAACTCTCCTAAATCCATTGGAACAAACCCTATTACCCTTTAATTATTCATCCCAACCCCTCGAAGTATTCATAATTAAATTGCTCGTCAAGTCATTAATAACAACTAACGTTAAACGTATTTCGAAGACTTGTAAATTCTCCGAGTTAACACCCGGAGTCGGAGTATTGGCGTCACTATCGCAGGAAGTGGCTTCCCATTTCCTCACTCGAGTCCTTGAGAACCCGTCTTTCTGGGTCACTTCCCCCTCCCCCCCAATAACTCCCTGAATAACAGTTTCATAATAATTCAACCCCTTTACCAATTAAACTTATTCACACCACTGAAGTACTTCAATCCACCGACCGATGTAATTAGGAAATTTAACTTCGGGATTTGACGCATCGTGTACGTGTCGATGAATCAGAAATTGGGAATTTACAATTCTAATATCACAAGACGAAAATAAAGACCTTCTCATCCTTCAGGCACTCGCATTTTTCACTTTTATCACCGGCTGGGAGTCGGTTTTTTTTTCCCTTGAAATGAGAGAGGAGAGAGATTTAATCTGGCAATTGGGAAGTGACGTGAATCACCCGGGGACTGTTCTACGAGTAACCAATGTTTCTCGCGCGAATGATGACAGAGTCTTGCTTCTTTAGCATTCAGCTCGTGTACGAGAGTTACTTCCGGTTGACTAAATTCCGAGAGCACTGTGATTCCTACTATTGGTTTCGTTGCGTTGAATTTTTATTCAGGGACTTCATGGGAAACAGAATGAAAGTGTTTGATTGTATTTGCAATTGTAAGGGCGGAAGGGGAGTAAAATAGAACTTTGGGAATTTTATTGAACTGGGAAAATTGTAGGGAAGGCTGATTTTATTTCTTGCACATTCTCAGAACTAATGAGTTGAAACAAACAGGTCAAGGAATATTTTTGTGAATATTTTTATAAACTGCACAAAATTTTTTTTTTCTCAATCCGTCACGTTGAATTTTTATTCAGGGACTTCATGGGAAACAGAATGAAAGTGTTTGATTGCATTTGCAATTGTAAGGGCGGAAGTGGAGGAAAATAGAATTTTAGGAATTTTATTGAACTGGGGCAATGGTAGGGAAGGCTGATTTTATTTCTTGCGCATTCTCAGAACTAATGAGTTGAAATAAACAGGTCAAAGAATATTTTTGTCAATATTTTCATAAATTGCACAAAATGGTTTTTCATATTTTTCTTCCAATCCACTTATTTCAAAGATATTTACAGTGAAATCGAAATTAAAAAAATTAAATTGAGTTCATTCACCAAGATTCCTATTGTTGCTCTTATCACGTGGAATTTTTATTCAGGGACTTCATGTGAAACAGAGTTAAAGTGGTTGCATTTGCAATTGTAAGCGCGGAAGTGAAGTAAAATAGAACTTCAGCAATTTCATTGAACTGGAATGGTGAAATGGTAAGAAAGGTTGATTTTATTTCTTGCATATTCCTCGAACTAATGAGTTTACAGAGTAACACAGAAATGCACAAAATATTTTTTGAAATTTTCTCAATGTACTAGAAATTGAAGAAGATTGGAATAATTTCATTCTTTAAGATGCCTATTGTCGCCCTTATCACGTAGACGTGTTATTCAGGCACTTCATGTGAAACAAAATAAAAGTGTTTGATTGCATTTGCAATTGTACGAGCGGAAGTACAATAAATGAGAACTTCGAAATTTGATTGACCAAATGAACTATCAAGAGAAGTTAATTCTTATCTCCCAAATATCTCCGAAACTAATGAGTTCAACGAAAAATATCAAAAGACATTTTACGCAGATAAATCCATAATCCACAAAAAACTCCTTTTGACATTTTCCTCTAAACTCTCTCATTTCAGAGATAGGGGAGATTGGGGTAAAGCGGACACTTGACTTTTTTTTTTAATGTTAATGAAGGGTTGAAATGTTGATAAAATTTAATAATTTTTTTTTTAATACAAAGAACAATTCTTTCCCTATGTAACGAGCCTGAACAGAGTTCAATTGATCAATTTGTTTCTAAGTTACGAATAATTTTAAAAAAGTCTAAAGTGTCCATTTTACCCCACCCTCTCCTACTCAAGAATTCCCAATAATGAAAAAAAGGCTCTGAGTTTTCGTGAGTTATCACCCTCCAAAAAAATGCCTGACTTTTTTCTAAATAAAATAAATAAAAATTCACCGAATCCCATTGAATCACTTACAAACAAACCTGAAAGATTAAAACGAATGAATTCCCGTAATTACACTCACTGCATCAAGCTCACACACACCATTTTAATTAGAAACTCGAATTACCCCCAGGTGGAATTAAACCCAGCCTTCATTGGTATTAATGCAATTGTACCAGAAACTAGATCAACCACTTCGATTAGTTATTCCACCTTTGAAGTTCGATTACTCTCCGGGAGACGTGAAAATTTTATCAAGCATTGAACACGCGTTCACCCCCCCCCCCCCCCCCC
>NW_021681138.1:312113-320220 GCF_001412515.2 Diachasma alloeum
CCCCCCCCCCCCCCAGTATTCTCGAATCCCTATTTGCCGCAGACGTCATGAACGAGCTAGTGCGGTTGTAAACTTGAAAATCAATGTTGGAAAGTTGGAATGATGGACTGTATTCGGTGAATGTGTACACTGGATCGTTAAGTTTTGGGTAGTGGATGGTGAACCGATGGACCACGGATACACGTACACGAGAGGGTGGAAATCAAAAGCCGGTGTGAAGCGCTGGAGGAGTAACTTGGCCATCCGGAGATATCTGGGCATCTGGCGCCAGGGCACCATAAATATAGACAGGTTGTAACCTTGGGCCAATTTGATTTGCCGTCTCAGCTACACACATCTCAGTGGATGTTTCTAGTACTGAGTTATCATCCTGAGAATATTTGTATTTGGTATTTGCCCATTTTCCTCGGATTTTCGTGTTTATTCTGTGTCACGTTGCATAATCCAAGTGCTATTTGCAGCTGAATTGCTCTGGTTCGGTGTTTACTCGGGTGGGTGGGTTTAATTTTGCATGAGTTTTTCGGAATTGAACGAATTTTTGGAAATTTTAGAGGAGAATTTTCAGGAGAAGGATTAGGGTCTTGGATTTTAAGGAAAATAATGGAATTTTAATTTACCTGAATTTTTAGTAGTGACGTGAATATTTTGCATCAAATTATGCAATATTTTATGTTAATTGAGGATTCAAGAATATATTTACCTGAATTTGATCATTTCCGTTGATTTTTTTCATCAAAATGTGAATTTTCAATTGAAAAATCGCTTGAAATTTCAGTGGAATTATCCCTTTTGGAAAATTTCAATCGAAATTTTTTTAATAATTAATAAAAATACTCAATCAATTAGGATTTGTGAAACTCCAATACGCAAATTATTTATTGTGTCACACACTCATTAAAATGTCGTATTTTAATCAAATTAAAATCTTTACATTTGGAAATTTTCCAATTCTATATTCGAACTCAATGAAAATGTTTTAATCATACGAAATAAATAATTCACCCATTCATAATCCAAACAGCGACTATTCCATTTTTTAAAGAATAAAATCTCATTATGAATCAAAAAGCAATTTGCATGCAAAAAACTTTATTTCGTTTAAACAAAAACCAAAATAAAAATCTCGCTTAAGCTTGAATAAATAACACCATTTCTCTAAATACATAAAATAATAATTAAAAAAAAAAGAAGCTAAATCCTCATTTCCTCCAATTTTCCCTCATTTCCCCGTGAATAATTCCTCAAAATAATTCATTAAAAATTACACGAGAAATTATTTATATTCGCTCGAATACCCAACGAGTTTATTTCGATACCCTCAAGCCCCGGATTAATCATCTCCAACGAATCGTATTAATCGTGTGGGATGAAAGCACGTGGGCGATGTTCTTTCGTAAAAGCTATTAATTCCATGTTAATTGTACAAAAGTGAGAGGAGATATTCATACGTTACGTCTTGTGTCGTATTTTACTCGGAAAAGTGTGTTGATAGAGAACGGGGGTGTACGAACTCCACCTGCTTCTTCCCTCTCCCCTCTCTGCCCCCCCCCTCCCCCTCCCCGCAAACTTCTCCAGAAAGACGTGTTTGTATCTACGGTGAGTTAATTCTGTACGTTATACTTCCGCTTCACCGTGCCAGCTGTGAATTTTTTGTGAGCACGTGCTGCATTCATGTTTGCATATTTCAGGTTAAAAACAACAAAGTTTTGTTGTTACTGGGTCTAAGGGGAAAATAATGCAACTGCGGGTGAATGAATAATGCGAAATTTTTTGAATGAAATTCGTTAGGTATTCTGTCATCTCGGCTTTTGTCGGTGGATTTATTCCGAGAGTTTTGATTCTTCTTCGAGGTCCATTGAGATTTACTCGCCGTCGAACCCCTCAATACTTCATTTCTTCCAATCTATTTATTTTCTGGTAGTCACGTACCATTTCTGAAAGGGAGTTCAACCCCAGGAGTCAGCCGTAGGGTGCGAGATTTGTCAGGGTTGCTCCATTGAAATCGAGACACGGAAAAAATAGGACAGCAGAACGAATGATGAATGCCGGATGGACGAGGCTTTGGGAATTTAGGGCGGACTTTGGACCCTCTGGTCATGCCATAATCGAGAGTTGAACATTTTTGGCGGAATTTTCTGGGACAAAAGATATTTATAATGTAATTGAAATTGAAGAAATTTAGAGTAATTTTATTTATTAAGATTCTTAATGTTGCTCTTATCATGGTGAGTTGCTGCTCAGGGACCTCATGCGGAACAGAATAAAAGTGTTTGATTGCATTTGCAATTATGAGAACGGAAGTAGAGTAAAATAGCACTTCAGAAATTTTATTGAAGTACACGGAGAGAAATATTCAATAACAATTATGTATTTTTTTCGTAATTCCGGAGCGAAATGTGGTTGTAGGAAATTTTACGGAACTGTCACGGAATTTTTCCAGAGCGTTCCGTAATTTTCACCGGAATTTTCTGTGAAAAATTACAATACCGTCACTTAAATTTTCTGAGTCGATTCCGTAATCGGTGAGCGAATTGTGAGTTCCGTAATTTTTACTGAACATTTCTCTCCGTGTAGTGAAATGGTAAAGAAAGTCAATTCTTATTTCTTGCATATACCCAGAACTCATGAATTAACATAGAAATGTCAAAGGGTATTTTTTGAAATATTTTCATAATTTGGAAAAAAAAATTTTAACCATTTTCTCTCAATTCACTGATTTCAAAGATATTTACAACGCACGAAACACTTCAGAAAAGTGGAATAATGTTTTATCCTCTGAGATTTCGAATAGGACAGCAGAACGAATGATAAATGCGGGATGGACGAGGCTTTGGGAATTTAGGGTGGATTTTGGACCCTCTGGTCATGCCATAATCGAGAGTTGAAAATTTTTGGTGGAATTTTCTGGAGCAAAAGATATTTACAATGTAATTGAAATTGAAGAAATTTAGAATAATTTTATTTATTAAGATTCTTAATGTTGCTCTTATCATGGTGAGTTGCTGCTCAGGGACCTCATGTGGAACAGAATAAAAATGTTTGATTGCATTTGCAATTATGAGAACGAAAGTAGTGTAAAATAGAACTTCAGAAATTTTATTGAAGTAGTGAAATGGTAAAGAAAGTCGATTCTTATTTATTGCATATTGCCAAAGCTACTTTCCAGAATGAGTTAACACAGAAATGTCAAAATGCATTTTTGTAAATATTTTCATAATCTGCAAAAAATGTTTTTTAATCATTTTCTCTCAATCCACTGATTTCAAAGATATTTCCAACGCACGAAAAACTTCAGAAAATTGGAATAATATTTTATCCTCTGAGATTCCGAATAGGACAGCAGAACGAATGATAAATGCGGAATGGACGAGGCTTTGGGAATTTAGGGCGGATTTTGGACCCTCTGGCCATGCCACAATCGAATGTCGAAAATTTTTGGGGGAATTTTCTGGAACACTTCTTCGGCATTTTTATAAAGTAATATTTTCACTGGAATTTTCAGTTTTCACTGTACCGTTAGAAAAAAAAAATTAAATTTCACGGGCAGTCAACTAGTAATTTCTCGACACGTTTGAGTTTTCAATAAAAACAAATATTCAGTGCCGAATTACACTGAAATTTTCAATGAATTGAAAATTGAAGAGTACATTTACCGGAATTTTACTGATTTCCACCACTTTCCAGAAAATAATTGAACTGATCTTTACAGTTCTCATTGATTTTTCCATGAAATTCTGAATTTTCAACGACAAAATTTCTGAAAATTTCACTGGAATTAAAATTCACTAGAATTTTGAAAAATCTTCACCCGTGCGGAATTCAGATGCATGAAATAATGCATGAAATTTATTTGCAAACCTTATTATCCAGAACTCCATAAATAAATAGAATCCCATCCTCTAAAAATCATATTTTTTTTTATCACCATTGGTCATCAAAAACACGAGGTTAAAACATCTCCTCGGCTTTAACCAACGCGTGTAGAGTTTGTTTTCAGCCAATTTATAATCTCCCCGTGAATCATGGTGTAGTTCCAAGAAGTGAGGGGACCGCTCGTGAATATGAATGATTTTCTGGGTGAAAACTGTCGAGCTAAATCTCCAAAATTTTGCTCCAACGTATTTATCTCACTCTCGTGCTCCACCGGCCGTCTTTCGTACACTTCAACACTGCTTCTGTGCACTAGCAGCATCAACTTTTGGAGGTCGTGGGGGGCTTTACCGAGCCAAGCGGAAAGTCACAGTCACTCGTGATATCGCGACAGGAAGTTGAAGCCTGGCGCGAGTGTTGTTGCCTCCTCCGGTGCTTTTTTTTTCGTATATCACACGGGTTTTGTGATGGTTACGTTGGGGATATAGATAAATACTTCGTGTGTGGTTTTTTTAATGCGTAAGACACGTAGGGAAGGGCTTCGTATCGAAGCTCGGGAGGAAACTTCTGGTGATAAGGAAAATCAGTCTATTTTTGAAACTACTAGATTACATGCAAAAGGGGAAGAACTGAGTGGAAAAATAGAAAATTTTCATGTGACGCGAGATAGGAAATGTAGAATGTAAGTAGAATTCAAGGAAATTTCACAACTTGATTGATTATTCAGTGGAACGTGAATATTCAGAAACAAAATGACATAAATTTTCAATTTTTCCCTGCATTTTCCTGAGTTTCCTGAATTTCTACAGAATAATTGAACTGAAAAATTAAGTATTTTATTGATTTTTAGATCATTTGAACAGAAAATCAATGGAATATTTGATTTTTCAAGGACAAGATTTCCTGAAATTTCAATGAAACTTGAAAATTCAGAGAAAAATTTTTAACTATGCAGGTACACTATTAAAAAAAATGAAATTTCATGGACAATTGACTACTAATTTTCAGGACAGTGACACTGAATGCAATTTGGGGAAAGCAAATCATGAAATTTCAGGTTTCACCGAAAATTCAGTAAAATTCCAGAATTTTAAGCAGCATAAAGACAAGAATTCTTAATTTATTTAAATTTCCAATCTAATATGACATTTCATAATTATTTCGCCCCTAAATCGCATTCAGTGTCACTCCTGAAAATTCAAGAATATAATCACCGGAATTTTCTGGTTTTCTATTTGTCTTCGGAGAGAAATCGAACTGAAATTTCCAGTTCTATTAGCTTTTTCCTCGAAATTTTTTGAAATTTCAGTGGTAATTAAATAAAAATTGATAAAAATTTCCGAAAAATGTTCATCCAAAAATTTTGAACAGTTTAGGATTTGAGTTGTCCCGGGGCAATGTTTCCTCGGAAATTCATCCTCAGTTGAGGGTTGAATATCCGTCCAAACGACAACCGCCATCCTCACCTGTTTCAACGTTTAACGTTGAAATGCTTCGAGTGAACACTCGTTAATGACGGGGGTACCTACAGCCCCCGGGAATATCAGGTGAAGTGGATTTTCAGTCCTAATGATGGAGCAGAACCGGGGAAACTGCTGTCCACCGGAGTCACTCGTATCTGCTAGTCTTCCTGTATCAGTTGTTTCCTAGCGCACAGCTGAAACAATATTCCCGAGGATTGTCAAGGCGCAGGGGGAGTTGGCAGCGGTTGAATGCCTCCGGGGGTCACCCAAAATGTTTCACTACTTCAACTAACAAAGAGCTGAGTGGGTTTACCGGACAGTCTGTTGGGGGGTATGAACGCCTTGTGGGTATTATTATTGTTACTGTATTCCATTAGCAATAACATGGCGCGTTGGGGTGAGTTTCCACTGTCTGATGCAGTTGCATGCCTTCATCTTCAGCGATAATGATGTGGATCTTTGGGGGAAGTTTCGCCGGTTTGATTGTTCTGGGGTACTTTCGGGTATTTGGACTGAGTTTGCCGAGTGTTTTCGGGGAATATCACTGGGTGCTAGTGTTTTGGTTGAGTCGTGGGGAGTTTTAGAGATTTTATACGCTGTCAAATATTTTTTGGTGAGTTGCTGGGATTAAAACATTGAAATTTCGTGGACTTTTTGGCAGTGGTTTCTTAATTTTGGGGAAAAATCATAAATATTTCAAATTTCAGCGAAAATTCCTGAACTCACTTAGATTTTGATGATTTTTGTCCATTTCCATAGAATGATTGAACTGAAATTTATAGTTTTCATTGATTTTTTAGTCAAATTGTGAATTTTTAATGAGGAAATTGAATGAGGAAAAATTTTCTATTCTGTACATTTTTGGAACTTTCTGTCAAGTGGCAGTTTCATTGAAATGTTGAGAAACGATACGATTTGATAAAAAAAACAGCATTCATTTAAACCTATTCTTGTATTATCAAGTAATTGACAAATTCAGTGTAATTTGAAATTTCATTATTTTTTTCTCCCTAAATTGAATTAAATGCCGCTCTCCCGGAAATTAACCGATGAATTCTTCAGGAAATTTCAATTTTTTTCCTCATAGTGTAATCTACTTCCATAAGCGTCATAAAATGTGATGAATTTCCTTCTAACTTTTCAATTTTATATGAAAATGTCACAGATTTTTCATAACGTGAATTTACACCTTGATAAAAAAACAAATAACGGAACCTAATTTTTTAAACTCATTCCATTTGTGAATTTTCATCAAATAGAACTGAATTGTGAACTTCAACGGCTACCCCGCAACTAAACCTTCTCCCCCCGAGCATTAGTCGCAATTAGCGAACCCATAGCATCCCCACACGTGTTCTCAACGGCTAATTTCCAACCCTGTAAACTTTCGTAATCACCTAATTAGTCGACTCCGGTGTTCTCCCGCGATTGTACCTGCTACCAGTTCCGGTAATTCGATAAAAAAAAAAACAAACTTTAGTGGGGGCAGATAGTGATGCCATCGAGACTAGTCGAGAATTATTTTGAAGAGATCATCACGGTCTGGAAAAACATAGAAAGTTTTGGAATCGTCGCAATCTCGAAAGATATTGGATCAGTACATCTCGTCACAATTCCGGGAGCATTTATCTTGCCTGGATCTCTAGTTTTTCTTCTTTTCAAGTTTACGAGACGGGACGAGACAGATATCGAGACAAATATTTAAAAAACAGAAAATACTGAAACTCAGATGTGATGGATTCTTCCAAGTTCGTTTTCTTAGACTGTGATGATCTGTCCAAAATAATTATCGTCTAGTCTCGGTGGCATCACTAGGGGCAGAATGGGCTCGAGTGTTTCTTCCCCTCCGGCGAGGAGGAGCACTCGACAATGTCTTCTGCCCTACGGATATTCAATTATATCAATGTCTCGGTGTTCGGTATCACAGGGAGAGTGGAGGCAAACTGTCATATGGGTTCATTCTACTACTCGATGGAACAATCCGGGTGTCTATTACACCGGATGTCTCACCCGACTAGCCACTTCCGTTAATCGAGATATCGTGTTCGCGAATTGATCGATTGTTATAACAGACTTTTCCACTTTGTTCAGCAGAAACGTCAAATGTCAATTCAATTATTGCGTGGAAATTGAGAAGAGTGAGGACATTTTAGGTGAACGTATTTTTGAATTGTCAGTTTATTGAAAATTAATCGGAAGTTGATGGAAATTTCAAAAGCATTCGTTCTGGAAAACTCATGATTTAATTAAAAAATTAGTAGAAACTGGAAATTTTAATCCTATTATAATTCATGAAAGTTGATGGACATGAGAAGAATTCAGGTAAAGATATTCCTAAATATTTTATTAATTAAAAGATTATAATAATTTGATACTAAATATTTACGTTTTAATTGAAAAATTTAAGTAAATTGAGGAATTCTAGTTTTTCTGCTGCTCAGAAATTTTTAATTTCAATTCTCCATCATTATTTTTTCCCACACAATAAACAATCAATTTTCCAGCGTAAAAATTATTTATTCGGAATCGTTGCAATTTATTCATATTCAGAATTTTACCAGAAATAATGATTTACCAGAAATTTTTCAGGCTTAAAAAAATTAGTCTCAAAAGTTGAAACAATTTCAATTATTCATTTATAAACAATGACTGTCTAAAAAAATTATTCTGTGCAAAATATAATTTGAATGGGGCTGAATAATCATGATTTTATTTCAAATCTCGAATTTTTCCACTTCCTACACCCTATACAAGATGAATTGAATTAATTTTTT